>NW_006922307.1:997127-998027 GCF_000298275.1 Orycteropus afer afer | reverse complement strand
AAAAATAGATTAAAAATCAAAGTCTGGAAAAAGATATATCAATCAAATGGCACTATAAGAGAGCAGGAGTGGCAATATTAATTTCTGATCAAATTGACGTTAAGACAAAAACCACCATAAAAGACCAGGAAAGACATTATATAATGATTAAAGGATCAATTGAACATGAAGATATAATCATAGTAAATATCTATGGACCCAATGATAGAGGCCCAAAACACATAAATCAAACATTAAAAGAGTTGAAAAGTCAAATAGATGACTCCACATCATAGTGGGAGACTTTAATACACCACTTTCATTAAAAGATAGAACAACTAAAAAGAAACTAAACAAAGATGAAGAAGGCTAAACAATATAATCCACCAGCTTGACATATACAGAGCACTTCACCCAACAGCAGCACAATATACATTCTTCTCCAGTGCACATGGAACATATTCCATGATAGACCAGATTTTAGGCCATAAAGAAAACCTTAATAAATTTAAAAACTTTGAAATACTGCAAAACACCTTCTCAGATAATAATGCTTTCAAATTAGAAATCAACAATAAGATGAACATGAAAAGACTAAACACATGGAAAGTGAACAATACCCTCCTTGAGAAAGACTGAGTAAGAGAAGAAATGAAAAATGAAATTCTAAAATTCCTTGAATCAAATGAGAATGAAAACACAACATACCAAAATATTTGGGACACGGAAAAAGCAGTGATCAGAGGCCAATTTATGGTAATAAATGCACACATCAAAAAAGAAGAAAGAGCCAAAATCAACACTTAAAACCAACATCTACAACAAGAAAGGCCTACAGTCACCAGAAAAAAGGAAAGAATCAAGATTTGAGCAGAAATCAATGAAACAGAAAATAGAAGGGCAATAGAAAAAATCAACAGG
>NW_006922307.1:995257-996246 GCF_000298275.1 Orycteropus afer afer | reverse complement strand
GTTCAAACCCATCAGCCACTCCTCGGAAGGAAGGTTGGGCAATTCTACTTCCGTAGTGATACTGCCTCAGAAACTCAAGGAGGGGTCGCTATGAGTCAGGTCCGACTCGACGGCACGCAACAACAACAACAATATATTTCATAAGCAGACTTTCAAGCATAACTCAAAAATGTACAAACAGCAGAAGAGAAATCAGATGATTGGGACCTTTTAAAAATTAAATTTTTATATGCTTCCAAAGACTTCTCCAAAAGAGTCAAAAGAGTGACCACAGATTGGGAAAAAATATTTAGTAATGCCATATTTGACAAGGGATTTACCTCTAGAATTTATAGAAAATTCCAACACCTCAACAACAAGAAGAAAATCCAATTTAAAAGTGGGCAGAAGACATGAATAGGTACTGCACTAAGGAGGATATCCAAGCGGCCAACAAACATATGAAGAAATGCTCATGATCATCAGCTATTAGAGAGATGCAAATCAAAACAACAATGAGATACCACTTTCTCCAGCACTAGTAGCAAAGTTCAACAAGGTACAAAATAACAAATGCTGACAATGATGTGGAGAAGTTGGGACTCTCATACACTGCTGGTAGGACTGTAAAATGGTACAACCATTGTGGAAAGCAGGATGGTGATTCCTTCAAAAGTTGGAACTAGAAATATCATCTGACCCAGCCATTCTATTACTAGGTATATATCCTAAATAAGTGAGAGCCATGACAAGAACAGACATATGCACACCCATGTTTGTCACAGCACTATTTAAAATAGCCAAAAGATGGAAACAACCTAGATTTCCATCAACTGAGGAATGGATAACCAAACTATGGTATATACACACAATGGAATACTATGCAACGTTAAAGAATAATGTAGAATCTGCAAAACACCACAAAACATGGATGAACTGGGAGAATATTATGTTGAGTGAAATAAGTCAACCAAAAAAGGACAAATATTGTATTAGTCCATTTTTGTAAA
>NW_006922307.1:992652-994217 GCF_000298275.1 Orycteropus afer afer | reverse complement strand
GAAGTAGATTGCTCCATCTTCCTTCCGAGGAGTGGCTGGTGGGTTTGAACCGCCAGCCTTCTGGTTAGCAGTCAAGTGCCTTAGGCACTATGTTACCAGAGCTCCCAAACAATAAACAGGCATATGTGTTGAACATTTACCCAAGGTAGATACACTCCATGGAGAGAACAATCAGGAGAGACAGAAGGGCTGCTTATGCACAGGGGGACAGCTCAGGGGCCAGGAGCACATGGAGGAATGGACACAGGGAAGAGGTAACTATTGGGAAGAAGTAGGAGGGGAGCTTCACAATTGTGGTAAATTGTGGTCAATGTCATGAGACAAAGTGTATGTGAACTGCTGTATGGAAAGTGCATTTGCTCTGTAAATGTTCAATCAAATCACAATAAAAAATGAATATGTAAACAAACAAACAAATAAATAAGTAAATAAAAGAATAATATAGCATCTGCAAAACTCCACTTAGTATGGATGAACTTGGAGGACACTACGCTGAGTGAAATAAGTCAATCACAGAAGGACAAACATAGTGTTAGTTTGTTGTTGTGGAGGGTCAAGGAAAGGTTTTTATATGGAAGGAAATTTTCTTTGTCAGTTGCCAGGGTTGGGAAGGGAGGGGAGGGAGCACTGAAAAAAAAATGCATTGAACCATGTCACTTTTGTTTTATGTATCTCACTGTACATAAATTATATTCAATAATATGTATTTTTTTTAAAAAAAGAAAATGAATATCATCATGATTGGAACGATAAGCAACATCACTATAAATGGAGAAAAATATTAGAAGTTGTCAGGAATTTCATTTTACTTGGATTCATAATCAACACCCATGGAAGCAACAGTCAAGAAATCAAATGTCATATTCCATAGGGCAAATCTGCTATAAAAGACCTCTTTAAAGTGTTAGGGAGCAAAGATGTCACTTTGAAGACTAAGGTTCAACTATCCCAAACCATGGTATTTTCAATTGACTCTTATGTTTGTAACAGCTAGACAATGAATAAAGAAGACTGAAGAAGAGATGTTGCCTTTGAATTGTGATGTTGGCAAACAATACTGAAAATACCATGGACTGCAAGAAGAAGGAGCAAATCTGTCCTGGGAGAAGTACAGCAGGAATGCTTCCTAGAAGCAAGAGTTGCCAGACTTCACTTCCCTTGCTTTGTTCATGTTGTCAGGAAGGAGCAGTTGCTGAAAGGATCATGATTGTTAAAGTAGAAAGTCAGCAAAAAAGGGGAAGACTCTCAACAAGATGGATTAACACAGTGTCTACAATGATGGGCTCAAGCATAGCAAAGATTGTGAGGATAGTACAAGACTGGGCAGGTACTCCATTCTGCTGTACATAGAGTCACTTTGAATGAGTGCCAACTTGATGGCACCTAACAACAACATATTATTAAAATTTTGAAGTATATATTTGCAGCTTAAATTTGTTAAAATATATTCATGCTTCAAAGATTTTTTTTTTTAATATCCACTTACCTGCCTTCAAATTTGTGTTATTATTTTGTTCTGATAGTGCTAGCTTCTTTAAAGTAAACTAAGAAGGTTTTCTTTAATA
>NW_006922307.1:990691-991237 GCF_000298275.1 Orycteropus afer afer | reverse complement strand
TAGTAGAAGAACTTGTATGAAAATACCAAAAAATGAGACCTATAGAATTTAAGAGTGTTAGTGATTCTGACTACACAGACACTTTGGATATTTCCAATGGTGTTAGGACTTAAGAATTAACCTGAGAATCAGCCCTGCAAGCCAAGGACTGCATGGAGGACTTCACTGGTGGCTGGTGATTAAAAGGGGAAACAACAAAGAAGGAGACAGACTGAGCTGTGGACTTTTGCATGTCTGGATGGTGTAGATATTTTGAATGTTTAAAAGCAATTTTACCCTTTTGTATATTTAAAGTAACAGCCTTCTCTCAGTTTCTAGGGACCTAAGAATAGGCTCTGTTAGCTGGGAACCGCAAGGACATTCCAGACACTGAGGATAGGAAAGGTGCAACATTCCCCTTGTTGCTCTTATACCCACATCCTCTTGGTGAAAGGAGGTGCATTCACTCATTCCCATCCACCTCCTGGGCTGGCAGGAATTCCATCCCAGTCTGTGTGTTCTGATGGAGCCCGGGTGCCCTGCTCCAATTTTTTTCCCCTTTCTTTT
>NW_006922307.1:979053-988936 GCF_000298275.1 Orycteropus afer afer | reverse complement strand
AAAAAAAAAAAAAAATTCAAATCAAGAATTATATACCCAGCAAAATGTCCATTAAATAGAATGGTGAAATTAGGAGATTTCCAGATGAACAAAAATTAAGGGAATTTGTTAAAACCAGACCAACCTTGTAAGAGACAGTAAAGTGAGTCCTCTGGACAGGGAACCAATAATAACATATAACTGATCATTAATATACATGATGACATAACCCAGAAACCAACCCAATTATAGAAGTATTGAAAGTAAAGTAAGCTTACAAGATTGTAAACAAGGAACCAGAAACATCAGTTGGCAAATGAGGACAACTACAAACCAAAAAGAGGGGGAAATACTGTGTAGTATTTCTAAATGGTGAGGAAGTCAAGAGAGTTGCAAGATAGAGTAAGCTGTTCTAAACTAAGGGAGAAAATAATAAATCACAGGGTAACCTCAAAGAAAAATGATAATCCTTCACATCACAATAAAAAAGAGGGCAACCACAAATATTTAGCAAATATTAAAACAACAGCAATGAAGGAAATGATAACATGATTCATAAAAAAATGAGCTCAGCACAAAAAATTATATGCAACAAAGAAACCAGAAACACCATGAAAGAACATAGAACAAAATGACAATAAACAATTCATACTTGTATATAATTACATTGAATGTAAAGGGATTAAATGTACAAGAGACAGAGAGTTGCAGAATGAATAAGAAAACATAATCTATCAATATGCTGTCTACAAGAGACACACCTTAAAGACAAAGACAAAAATAGACAAAAATCAAAGGTTGGGAACACAAAAAAGTAAATGGCAAACATAAAAGAGCAGAAGTGACAATATTAATTTCTGATACAATTGTCTTTAAGGCAAACCACTATAAGAGACAAGGGTTAATTATATCAATTAATTATATAATGATTAAAGGATAAATTGAACAAGATGATATAACCGTAAGAAATATCTATGGACCCAAAGAAAGAGTCCCAAAATACATAAATCAGACTTCAACAGAATTGAAAAGAAAATAGATGACTCCACAGTCATAGTGGGAGGCTGTAATACACCACTTTCAACAAAAGATAGAACAACTAGAAAGAAATCCAACAAAGATGCTGAAAAACTAAGCAATACAATCCATCAACTTGACCTTATAGACACCTACAGAGGACTTCACCCAACAACAGCACAATATACACATGGAACACTTTCCATGATAGATCATATGTTAGGCTGTAAAGCAAACCTTAATAAATTTATCAACATTGAAATACTGCAAAGCATCTTCTCAGATCACATTGCTATCAAATTAGAAATCAACAATAGGAAGATCAATGAAAATAGAACAAACACATGGAAACTGAACAACACCCTCCTTAAGCACGATTGTGCAATAAAATAAATGAAAAATGAAATTCAAAAATTTCTTGAATCAAACAAGAATGAAAACACAATATACCAAAATCTTTGGGATAGAGTAAAAGCCATAATCAGAGGCCAATTTATAGCAATAGATGCACGTATCAAAAAAGAAGGAAAAGCCAGAATCAACACTTTTCACCAACATCTCCAACAATTAGAAAAAGAACAGCAAGAAAAGTCTACAGTCACTAGTGGAAAGGACATAATAAAGATTCAAGCAGAAATAAATGAAAGAGAAAATAGAAAGACAATAAAAAAAAATCAACAAGACTAGAAATTGGTTTTTTGGAAAGATTAATAAAATTGATAAACCACTGGCAAATTTAACAAATGAAAAGAGGGAGAGAATACTAATAACATGAATAAGAAACAAAACAAGCATCACAACAGAACCAATTGAAATAAAAAGGATAATATAAGGATACTATGAAGGACTGTACTCCAACAAATTTGAAAATATAGAAGACATAGACAGATTTCTAGAAACACACCACTTACCTAAACTAACATATACTGATATGGAAAAGTTGAAAAGACCCATAACAAAATAAGAAATTGAATAGGTCATAAAAATATTACCAACATTATAAAGTTCTGGCCCAGACAGTTTCACTGGAGAATTTTACTGAATTCTACATTCAGAGAAGAACTGATACCAATACTACTCAAACTATTCCAGAACACAGAAAAGTATGGAATCCTTTCAAATTCATTTTATGAAGAAAGCATAACCTTGATACTAAAACCAGGTAAAGACATCACTCAAAAGGAAAACTACAGACCAATATCCCTCATGAATATAGATGCAAAAAATCTTCAACAAAATCTTAGCCAATAGACTCCAACAACATTTCTGAAAAATAATACATTATGACCAAGTGGGGTTCATATCAGGTATGCAAGGGTTGTTCAACATTCGAAAAGTTATCCACGTTATCCATCACATAAAACAAAGGAAAAGCACCACATGATCATATCAATTGATGCAGAAAAGGCATTTGATAAAATCCAACACCCATTCCTGATCAAAACTCTCAGCAAAATTGGAATAGAAGGGACATTCTTCAACATAATAAAAGGCATCAATGCAAAACCAACAGCTAACATTATTCTTAATAGAGAAAGACTGAAATCATTCACCTTGTGATTTGGAAGAGGAGAAAAATGCCCTCTATCACCACTCTATTCAACACTATATTGGAAGTCGTAGCCAGGGCGATAAGTTAAGAAAAGAAAATCAAAGGCTTCCAAATTGGCAGGGAAGAAGTCAACTATCTCTATTTGCTGATGATATGGTCCTGTACCTAGAAAACCCAAGAGACTCAGTAAAAAATCTACTGTAACTAATTGAGAGATTTAGCGTAGTGGTAGGATCCAAGATCTACATCCAAAAATCGTTTGGATTCCTCAATACCACCAAAAAGATTGCTGCAAAAGAAATAAAGAAATCAATACCATTTACAGTAAAAACCAAACTGACTGCTGTCAAATTGGAACCAACTCATAGCGAACCCTCTTTGGGTTTCTGAGGCAGTATCACTGTGGAAATAGATCATTCAACCCTCCTTCTGAGGAGTGTCCAGTGGGTTTGAACTTCCAACCTTCTGGTTAATAGTCACTTGCCCTAGGGACTACACCAGCAGAGCTTTGGGATGGGAGGTACAGTCAACAAAGATGAACCTTTTTGCATGTACAGTACTGTGCTGTCAGTGATGGCAAGCACTGATCTATTGGTGGATAAATGGGTGGAAAGCCTGAAAGATAAGGTATGTCTAGGCAGGGGATAGTGTGCCCATGACCATGTTTAAGGTTAGCAGACAATGTTTCTACATGCATATCTGTATGTGCTATAAGAATGTGCAGGTATATAGCAGAGCTGACAATGGACAAGTTTGAGGTAGCTTCTTGGCCATAGGCAGCTACTCAGAAGGAGTGAGTATTTGGACTTGTGGGTTTGAGACCATGGTGGAGGGGACATCAAGCTCAATTAGCATAATATACTACACAAAAACATTATTCTACATCCTACTTTGGTGAGTAGGGCAATATTTGAAACTAATTTTGAAAATTGTGAATTTATTTATAATGATAGACTTTTAAGTGGGTAGTATAAATTGCATGTGTTTAGAGGCCAAGAAACTGATAGTAGGCATTTGGATGGCTTGTGTTTGATAACAGGAATGATGGAGAGAAAGAGTTAACAAGCTAGTTGGAAATTACTAAATTAATAGAATAGAGTGAAAATTTTGAGTAGACGACTGCAGAAAAAAAGACTAGTATGAGGAGCCCAAGTGCATAGGAATCAAAGGAATTTATAATTGTTTAGGGAAAATAATGATCTGGTAATAAACAGTAAGGTTGTAGGGAATTACTTACTCATCCTTCAAACCTAAGGTATGAAGAGAAAATAAACAAGCACTATGGCACACAACAACAACAACAACCTTTAGAGGGTTGGAAGAAACCCATGTCCTTAGAGAACAGCAAGTTTACAGCAAGAATAGAGTAACTTCCATGACTATTGTGTGAGTTTTTGTGAAAGTCAGCTTAGATATCTAGTCTTTCCTGTCACACCAACTAATATGAAATTAAGCAGATTTAATGTTCTAAGGTTATTTAATGGGGTCACAATGTTTCAAATTCATATTAGGTATGGTAGAGGCAACATTAACATCTAATAATGGGGAGCTCTGGTGGAGTAGTACCTAAGGCATTTGACTGCCAACCAGAAGGCTGGCACTTCAAATCCAACAACCACTCCTTGAAAGGAGGATTGGGCATCTACCTCCATAGAGAAACAGCCTCAGAAACCCAAGAACCGGTCACTATGAGTCGGAAACAACTGAAGGGCAGTGAGTGTGCTTTTTTTTTTTGGAATGGTGCTGGTGACGGGTAGTTTTTGTAGAGTGATCTTTACTATTTGGTTTTGGCTATCCATATTTCCTTTTCTATACATTTCCAGTCTTCTCATCGAATCTATAACCAAAAAAGTACTCTCAATTAATTCCTTTTCTGTTGTAGTTAGCCAGCATAATTTTATGTTTCTTGCTAACTAAGCCCTTTGAGTAGTACATGTAACTTCTCTGTTTCAGATTTTTTTAATAAATAAATAAATATGCATGCTCAAATTATGTTTTTAACTTTCAATGAACTGAATTGAGAAATAAAAATGAGGAAATAAAATGGAGAATTTCATTTTGAATAAAATTGTACATTTAATAAATGTTCCAAAATTACTGGTGCCTGAAGGAAGGATGAGCAGTCTATTTCCATAGTGACACTCTCGGAAATCCAAGGAGGGGTCGCTATGAGTCGGATCTGACTCCACGGCACATAACAGCAACAAGATTTAATTGATGACATTTTGTTGCTAAGTCACATCTCAGCCAGACTATCCCATTATTCCTTTGGGTTGATTTCAGTTATAAGCTAGTATTGCAAAGGAGCAACAGAAGACAGATGGAAAATCACTTCAAGTCATGCCATTTATGAATCTATATTTGTGGCTCCAGGAATAGTCTTAGATTAATTTTTTATTTTATTTTTTTAAATTTATATTCAGAAGGTGGCTCAGTGAGCCATATTGAATGAGACCTCATTTATTATCTTTAATTAGGGTTTAACTGTAAGCTTAAAAATAATTTTTAAATGGTTAGTCTTATGTATTCATATGCTCTTATAATACGTTCTAAAAATTCTAATCCATTCTTGATAGAAGTCATAGCATAAAGTTTAAGTATTATCTCATGGACACTAATTTTCTCCTCCATAACAAGTTGTGTGAGTCTACATTTCAATTCTAAAGCTTTTTCTTTTTTACTGTAAAATATCTTGAAAGATTTAAATCACACGTTGAAAAATAATTGCCATTTTAAATTGAACTCAGAGCAGAACAAACCAATTACTGTAGTTGCATCAGTGTAAAGCGTTTCACTCTTCTACCAGCTGTAGAAGTGTGCATACTTTCTCTATCACAATTATTATCACATTACTACTGCATTTGTATTCACCTCCTGAAGTAGACTAAAAAGCTTCCAAAGGGATGAATATCATTGAAGTTCATACTTGGCCTGAATAGTCTTATTCAACACAGTTTAAAATATGAAAAATCTATAAACTAATTTATATTCAGCCTCAAAATATCTGGCTAAATTCAGATGGGGAAAAAAGTAAAAATTAATACACATGTACACACATTTCATGGCATCATTTAGCCACAAGGAGTATAGGTATTTAACTGCTGTTGTTAGATGTTTTCAAGTGAGTTCAGACTCATAGTGACCCTATGTACTGTACAAAAGAATGAAACATTACCTGGTCCTGTACAATCCTCACAATTGTTGCTGTATTTGATCCCATTGTTGTAGCCACTGTCTCAGTCCATCTCAATAAGGAGCTGCTTCTTTTGTGCTGACCCGCTACATTAACTAGAAAGATCAAAATCAATGTATGTTTAAAACTACTATCACATAAGGACAACTAGAAACCTAATGTTTTATTCCTGGTCTATATATCAATGCCAAGTAAGAGAAAACAACAGCATTTTTTTTTCCATTTTTGTACCTTTAAATTCATATTACTGGGCTATATTATACCTAGAATAAAATGTATCTATTTTAAAGATATATTGTTGGCATTGTGTGCCTTCAAGTTGCTTCTGACTCATAGCTACCCTGTGTACAAAACAATGAAACAATGCCTGGACCTGAGCAATCCTCACAATCATTGCTATGCTTAAGCCCGTTATTGTACCCACTGCATCAATCCATCACTTTCAAAGTCTTCCTCTTTTTCTCTCTACTTCACCAGGATGATGTCATTCTCTGGTGATTGTTCCCTCCTGATAACACATTCAAACTAAAAAAAAAAAATGAAACTCACTGCCATCAAGTTGACTCGACTTATAACGACCTCTCCTTGGGTTTCTGTGGTAGGATCTCTATGGAAATAAATTGCTCAATCTTTCTTCCAAAGTGTGTGGGAGGAAATCTCACTATCATCACTTCTAAGGATCATTCAGGCTATACTTATTTTATGACAGATTTTCCTTCTTCTGTAAGTCCATGGCATATTCAATATTCTTCACCAACACCATACTTCAAACACATCCATTCTTCTTCTATCATCTTTATTCTTGTCTAGTTTTCACATGTGTAGGAAGGGATTGAATATACCATGACTGGGGTCAATCATTCCTTAGTCCTCAAAGTTATATGTTTGATTTTTGACACTTTAAAGTAGTCTTTTGCAACAGATTTGCCCAATGCAAAATTCCTGCAGAAGTATATTGACAGCGAACTGCCAAAATTCAAGCCACATTCAGAAGAGGACATGGAAGGAGCGATATCATTGCTGATATCAGATGGATCTTAGCTGAAAGTAAAGAATACCAGAATAATGTTTACCTGTATTTGATTGACTATGCAAAGGCATTCAAGTGTGTGGATTATAAGAAATTATGGATGTTATTGTGAAGAAAAAGAATTCCATTGTGCTAATGAGGAACTTGTGTATAGACCAAGAAGCAGTCATTTGAATAGAACAAGAGGATACTTTGGCTTAGAATTAAGAAATGTGTGGGTCAATGTTGAATCATTTCACCATACTTATTCAGACTATTTGTTGAGTAAATAATCTGGGAATCTGGACTGTAGGTAGACAAATATGGCATTAGGATTGGAGGCCAACTCTTTACCAATCTGTGATGTGCAGATGACACATTCTTACTTGCTGAAGGTGAAGATGACTTGAAGTACTTACTGATTAAGGTCAAAGACTACAACCTTCAGTATGTATTACAACTCAAGGTACAGAAAACAAAAGTCCTAAAAATTGGAGTAAGTAACATCATAATAAACGGAGAAAATGTTAAAGTTGTCAAGAATTTCATTTTACTTGGATTCATAATCAACACCCATGGAAGCAGAAGTCAAGAAATCAAATGACAAATTGCATTGGACAATCTTTCTTCAAATGTTCATTTTGGAAAATGAATACCATTTTGTAATTGTCAACACAATGAATATAGAATATTTCCATCATCCCAGAAAATTCCTTTTACCTCCTTGCAGTCAACCCCACCCTTAGTACTGGCCCTAGGTAATCACTGTTCTTCTTTCTGTCACTATACATTAGTTTTGATAATCATGTAATTTTATATAACTGGAGTTATGTGCTAATTTATCTTTGGTGTCTTGCTTCTTTCACTCAACATAAAGCTTTTAAGTTCATCCATACTGTTACATGTATCAAGAAGTTATTTCCTTTCATTTATTATTTTAATTTTAATTGTATGACTTCATCAATATCTGTTCATATATTTACCTGTTGATGAAAATTAGATTTGTTACCAGTGTTAGACTATTATTTTACACAAAGTTTCTTTGAACATATGTTGGGTATTTCTCTTGGTATTATATAAAAACTGTATTTTCAATTCTTTTGGGAATTATGCATTATTGGAATGGTTGAGTCATACAATGAGTCTAATTAAAAAATTATGACTAACTTCCAAATTGTTCTCAAAGTGGATGTACAATTTTACAGTCCCATCAGCAATGTATGAAGTTATAGTTGCTCCAAACTTTGTCAATCATGGTAGTGTCAATCGTACAAGGTGTGTAGTCATACTTAGTCTGCCTTTCTCAGATGACTAATATTGTTGAGCATCTCTATATGGTTACTGGCCATTGTAGTTTTCATCTATAGAGGCTGTGAGCAAACAAAAAGGAAAAAAAGAAATCCAGATAGGTACAGTAGTTAAGGCATTCAGCTTCTAACTAAAAGATTGTCAGTTCAAACTGGCCAGCCACTCTATGGGAGAAAGACAAAGCAATTTGCTTTTGTAAAGTTTCAGGGCCCTGGAAACCCTATGGAACAGTTCTACTCTGTCCTATAAGGTCACTAAATTGGAATCAACTAGAAGACAGTGGGTTTTGGGGAGCCTCTCTTGCAACTTATATCTGAGATGTAACACTTACATCCATGTATATATAAATTACTTA
The DNA here is from genome assembly GCF_000298275.1 of Orycteropus afer afer. Classification (NCBI taxonomy): domain Eukaryota; kingdom Metazoa; phylum Chordata; class Mammalia; order Tubulidentata; family Orycteropodidae; genus Orycteropus; species Orycteropus afer. The sequence goes on along the minus strand of NW_006922307.1, from coordinate 980,523 downwards.
CAATCAATAAGAAAACAAGTGAATAAAAATGGGCAAAAAATTTGAAATACACTTTAGAAAAGATAATATATAAATAGCCCATAAACACATATAGAGATGTTCAAAAACAGTTGGCGAAAAGTCCCTAAACCAAAAAATCCAAACTCACTGCTGTCGAGACAACTCGACTCATAGTGACCCCTCCTTGGGTTTCTGAGGTTGTATCTCCATGGAACTAGATTGCCCAGTCTTCCTTCTGAGGAGTGGCCAGTGGGTTTGAACAGCCAGTCTTCTGGCTAGCAGTCAAATACCTTAGGCACTATACCACTAGAGCTCCTGAAAGGTTCCTAGGTGGAGCAAACTAATTGTGCTCAACTACTAACCTAAACATCAGTTGTCTGAACCTACCACATGGTGCCATGGAAGAAAGTCCTAGCAGTCTGCATTCCTAAATATTACAGCCAAGGAAATCGTATGGAGCAATCCTACTCTGCAGTACATGGGGTCCCCATGAATTAGCATCAACTCACCTGCAGTGGGTTCGGTTTTGGTTTTATAGTTGAAGGAAAGCAATGACTACAATGCTGCTTATATCAGTTACATTAGCCAATCAATGTTTGTTTTCCCTGCATAGTAATTCACATTAGAAATTTCTAAAAGTTTACTTAAGTAAATAGCATAATGTGACACACAACAGCATGTTTGGTTTTGAGGGTATGTGCACACATAGTTATTGTATATAGTATGTGGTGCTGGGTGAAGAATTAAAAAGAGAGTATTCTAATTAATTTCTAGCTTAAAATAAACAAGAAATCTAAACCAATGAACAAATATATTCAACATTTACCATTTTATAATGCTCTATAATGGGGAAAACATTACGTAACTCTCATTGTATTTGTTATATATTGAGATTGAGATAAGTTCTGGGGAATAAAGAAGAGTGATTTACCATCTACTTAAATGTGTTAGGCTGGGTTCTCTAGGGGAGCAAAACCAGTAAAGCTTATATATACATACAGAGGAAGAGAAAGTTATCTTAGGAGAATGGCTCACACTTATGGAAGCTGGGAAGTCCCAAGTCCTTGGATCAAATGTCAAGCTGGAGGCTCTTCCTGACTCACGCAGCTGCAGGGGCTGACAAGCTCAAGTTTCGCAGGCAGAGTACTGGATGTTGACTCTAACGAATGATGAATCCAAGATCTCCAGGCTGAATGGTGGATTGTTCGCTCACAAACAGTTGTAGTCAGGACAACAGGATCCTGATCCACAGAAGAGTGTCTCTTTTCCCAGAATGTCCTTAAATATACTGGAAGCAGGCCACATCCCCAGGGAAACTCCCTTTCAATGGATTGGATGCTCAAAACAAATACATCCGATCCCATCATAGGAATAACACACAACACAACTGCTTAAACCACAAAGAATTGTGGCCCAGCCAAGTTGGCACACAGCTCCAACTATCACAGTCCACCCCTTGTCAACGTGGCA
>NW_006922307.1:976392-977355 GCF_000298275.1 Orycteropus afer afer | reverse complement strand
AGCTGCTCTTTGAAATCTTCTGTTCAGCTCTCTTATCTTGTCATTTTTTCCATTGGTTTTAGCTTCTCTTATCTCAAGGGCAAGTTTCAGAGTCTCTTCTGCCATCCATTTTGGTCTTCTCTTCCTTTCTCATCTTTTTAGTTATCTCTTGCTTTCTTCATTGTTAATGTTCTTGATATCCTCCCACAATTCTTCTGGTTTTTGGTCGCTGGTGTTCAATGCATCAAATCTGTTCTTCAGATGGCCTCTAAATTCAGGAGGGATATATTCAAGATCATATTTTGGCTCTCTTGTACTTATTTTAATTGACTTGAACTTCAAGTTGAACTTGCATATGAGCAGTTGATGGTCTGTTCCCCAATTAGCCCCTGGCCTGGTTTTGGCTGAATATATTGAGCTTTTCCACCTCCTCTTGCCACAAATGTAGTCAATCTGATTCCTGTGTGTTCCATCTGGTGAAGTACACATGTAGAACCACCATTTGTGTTGTTGAAAAAAGGTGTTTGCAATGAACAAGTTGTTGGTCTTGCAAAATTATACCATGTGAGTTCCAGCATTATTTCTGTCACCAAGGTGAAATTTTCCTACTACCGGTGATTCTTCTTTATTTCCCACTTTTGCATTCCAGTCACCAGTGATAATTAACACATCCTGATTGCATGTTCATTCAATTTCAGACTGCAAAAGTTGATAAAATTCTTCAATTTCCTCATCTGTGACTTTGATAGTTGGTCCATAAATTTGAATAATAGTCATATTAATGGATCTTCCTTGTAGGCGTATGGATGTTGTCCTATAACTGACAGCATTGTACTTCAGGACAGATCTGGAAACATTCTTTTGTGATGATGAATGCCACACCTTCCTCTTCAAACTGTCATTTCCGGCATAGTAGATCATATGGTTGTCTGATTCAAAATGGCCAAAACCAGTCTATTTCAGCTCACTAATGCCGAGGATATC
>NW_006922307.1:973001-975347 GCF_000298275.1 Orycteropus afer afer | reverse complement strand
TGCTGAGTTGATTCTGACTCATAGTGACCCTATATGTGTGAAGTAGAATTGTCCCTCAGGGTTTTCAAGGCTGTGATCTTTTGGAAACAGATCTCCAGGTTTTTCTTCTGAGGTGTTGCTGGGTAGATTTGAACCATCAACCTTTTAATTAGTGATTGACCACTTCACCATTTCAGCCACTGGGGGCTGCCATTCAAATGTTAAATGTTTTCTAAAACACAAAAAAGTAAGAACTATGGATATTTATTTTAAGACATGACAAATGAAAATTTATAAAATAGATGTGACTTTAAATAAAATTTGTTATTGTTAGATCACTTCAAGTTGGTTTCAACTCATAGTGACCTTGTGCACAACTGAATGAAACATTGCCCATTTCTGAACCATTCTTACACTTCTTGCCATGCTTCAGCCCATTGTCACAGCCTGTGTGCTAATCCATCTTATGGATGTTCTTCTTCATTTTCACTGAACCTCTATTTTGTCCATCATGATATCCTTTTCAAGGGACTGAACCCTTCTAATAACATGACCAAAGTACAAGAGATAAAGTCTGACCATTTTCCATTATGAGGAACATTCTGGCTAGACTTCTATCAGGAGAGATTAGTTCATTCTTTGGGAAGTCCATGATATTTTCAGTATTTGCCCACACCACAATGCAAATGCATCAGATCTTAATCAGCATTCCTTATTAATTGTCCAGCTCTCACATGTATATGAGGTGTTTGAAAATAACGTGGCTTGGGTCAGGCACATCTTAGTGTTCAGAGTGATATCTTTTTTCTTTAACACTTTAAAGAGGTGTTTTACAGCAGATTTACCCAGTGCAACATGCCATTTGATTTCTTCACTGCTGCTTCCATGGGGTTTGATTGTGGATTAATGAAAGTAAAATGAAATCTTTGACAATTTCATTCTTATCTCCATTTATCATGATGTTGCTTACTGGTCCAGTTATGAAGATATTTGTCTTCTTTATGTTGAGGTGCAATCCATACCGAAAGCTGTAGCCCTTAATTTTCATCAGTAAGTGCTTCAAGTCTTCTTCACTTTCAGCAAACAAGATTGTATAATCTGTGTATCGTAGGTTGTTAATGAGTCTTCCTCCAATCTGGAGACTTCATTCTCTATCTAGTTATATCTATAAAGAAAGGTTAAGGGAAAATCACAGAACACAGAACTTTTAGGACCATGAAATATCATACTTCCCTTTGTTGTTGTATAGTTTGGTGCTGTCAAGTTGGCTCTGATGCATAACGACCCTATGAACAATAGAATGAAATGCTGCTCAGTCAGTCCTGCACCTGTCTCAAAATACTTGCTATACCTTAGCCCATTGTTGCAGCCACAGTGTCAATACACTGTGTTCCCTTTTTTTGCTGACCCTCCATTTTACCAAGCATGATAGCCTTCACTAGGGAATGGTCCTTTCTGACAATATGACCAAAGTAGAGAGGAGGAAGTCTGGCCATTATTGCATCCAAGGAGCTTTCAGGCTGCACTTGTTCCAGGACAGATTTGTTTGTTCTTCTGACAGCCCATGGTACTTTCAGTATTCTTCACCAGCACCACAACTCAAAAGCATCAACTCTGCTTCTGTCTTCCTTATTCATTGTCCAACTGTCACATGCATATGAGGCAACTAGAAACACCATGGCTTGGGTTAGGTGCATCTTAGTCTTCAAAGAAACATCTTTGCTCTTCAGCACTTTAATATCAAAAGATGATGAAGACAAAACATCCTAAGAATATGGAAGGAATACACAGAGTCACTGTACCAAAAATAATTTGTTCATCTATTGCAGGAGATAGCATATGATCAAGAAACAATGCCATTGAGGGAAGAAGTCAAAGCTGCACTGAAGTAACTGGCAAAAATCAAGGCTTCAGGAATTTACAGAATACCCACTGAGAAGTTTCAACAAACAGATGCTACATGGAAGGAACTTACTTGTCTACGCTAAGGAATTTGGAAGACAGCTACCTGGCCAACTGACTGGAAGAGATCCATATTTGTACCCATTCCAAAGAAAGGTGATCCAATAGAATGTAGAGATTATCAAACAATGTCTTTAATATCACATGCAAATAAAATAGTTTTTACTTTTTCCACTTTTATTATGATGAAAACATACACAAGACATTTGCCAACAAAACAGCCTTCCCCTTTTACAGCTCAGAGACATTGATGACATTTTCATATTGTGCCATCATTATTGCTATCCTTTTCCAAAATATTCCACCACCATTAGCATAAACACAATGCCCTGCAAAAGCTTCCTCATTACCCCCTCCCTCCTACCCCTGGTAACCACAAATAATATTTGGATTCTCTCTCTCTCT
>NW_006922307.1:972162-972901 GCF_000298275.1 Orycteropus afer afer | reverse complement strand
TACATATATACATTTTTTTTTCCCAACCTATCTAGGAATTTAGCCTCCCCTTCCCTTCCATTCAAAGTAACCAATAGAAACCAAAGAAAGTTTCCTTCTATGTATAAATCTTTCCTCAACTTTTTTACAAGAGTGGACTAATACAATACTTGTCCTTCTGTGATTGACTTATTTCACTCAACATAATGTCCTCCAAGATCATCCATGTTATGTGGTGTTTTGCAGATTCTGCACTATTCTTTAGAGTTGCTTAATATTCCATTGTGTGTATCTACCACTGTTTGATTTTCCTTTCTTCAGTTGATGGGGACTTAGTTTGTTTCTATCTCTTTGCTATTGTGACTAGTGCTGCGATGAACATGGGTGTGTATATATGGACATATGTGCATATGGATAGACATGTGTGTCCTGCCTCTCACTTCTTTAGGGTATATACTTAGTAATGGGATTACTGGATCAAATAGTATTTCTATTTCCAACTTTTTAAGGAATTGCCATACTTATTTCCACAGAGGTTATATCATTTCAGAGTCTCACCAGCAGAGTATGAGAATCCCAATTTCTCCACACCCTTACCAGCATGTGTTAATTTCTCTCTTGATGAGCTATTCTATTAATGCTGGGGTGAGATAGTATCTCATAGTTGTTTTGATTTACATCTCTCTAGTGGCTGGTGGGGAGCTCTGTTAGCATAGTGAATAAGGCACTTGACTGCTAACCAGAAGGCTGGTGGTTCAAA
>NW_006922307.1:967170-969597 GCF_000298275.1 Orycteropus afer afer | reverse complement strand
TTGTTTGGTTTCTGTTCACAAGAGGAATGGTTTCAGTCTCTCTCCATTGAGGATAATGTTGGCTGTTTGTTTTGCATACATGCCCTTATATTGTTGAGGAACTTCCCTTGTATTTCTATATTTCTTAGAGATTTTATCAGGAATGGATGTTGGATTTTATCAAATGTCTTTTCTGTGTCTATTAATATGATTATGCGATTCTTTTCCTTTATTTTATTTATGTGATGGATTATGTTGATTGTTTTTCTCTTGTTGAACCATCCCTGCATACCTGGTATGAATCCCACTTGGTCATGATGTATTGTTTTTTATTACGAGTTGTTGAAGTCTATTGACTAGGAGTTTGTTTAAGATTTTTGTATAGGTACAAAAATTCATGAGGGATATTGGTCTGTAGTTTTCCTTTCTAGTGGTGTCTTTGTCTGGTTTTGGTATTAGGGTTATGCTTGCTTCATAAAATGAATTTGGAAAGATTCCATCCTTTTCTATGTTCTGCTATAGTTTGAGTAGGGTTCGTTTCAGCTCTTCTCTGAATTATTTGTGGAATTCTCCAGTGAAACCATCTGGACCAGAACTTTTTTTTTTTGTTGGTAATTTTTTTATGATCTGTTCTATTTCTTCTTTTGTTATAGGTCTGTTCAAGTTTCCTACCTTAATTTATTAGTTTAGGTAAATAGTGTGTTTCTAGAAATCTGTCTATTTCTTCTTGGTTTTCAAATTTGTCAGAGTACAGTTCTTCACAGTTTCTTGATATTATTATTTTTATTTCTGTTAGTTCTGTTGTGACATCACCTCTTTCATTTCTTGTTTGTGTTATTTGTATCTTTTTTTAAGTTTTCCAGTGGTTTGAAGAGTTTATTAATCTTTCTTTTAGTCTTCTTGATTTTTTTCTAATGTTTTTCTATTTTCTGTTTTATTTATTTCTGCCCAGATCCTTATTATTTCTTTTCTTCTAGTGGCTGAAGACTTTTTTGTTGTTCTTTTTCTGATTGTTGGAGATGTTAGGTTAAGGTGTTGATTTTGGCTCTTTCTTCTTTTTTGATGTGTGTGTGAATTGCTATAAATTGCGCTTTGATACTGCTTTTGCTATGTCCCAAAGATTTTGGTATACTGTGCTTTCATTCTCATTTGATTCAAGGAATTTTTAAATCTCTTTATTTTATTTCTTCTATTATTCAGTTGTTTTTAAGGAGGGTGTTACTTAGTTTCCTGTCATTTGCTCTTTTTCTGTTGGTCTTCCTAGTGCTGATTTCTAATTTGATAGCATTTTGATCTGTGAAGATGCTTTGCAGTATCTAAGTGTTTTTAAATGTATTGAGGCTTGTTTTGCAGCCTAATATATGGCTAATTCTGGAGAATCTGGAAAAGAATGCATATTTTGCTGTTGTTGGGTGAAGTGCTCTGTAGATGCCCATAAGGTCAAGTTGGTTGATTACATTGTTTAATTCTTCTGCATCTTTGTTGAATTTCTTTCCAGTTGTTCTATCTTTTATTGAAAGTGGTGTATTAAAGTCTCCTATTATTACTATGGAGTCATTTACTTGTCTTTTCAGTTCTGTTAATGTCTGCTTTATATATTCTGGGGCTCTTTCATTAGGTGTGTAAATATTTATTATAGTTTTATCCTCTTGTTCAAGTGATCCTTTAATCATTATACAATGTCTTTCCTTGTCTTTTATGGCTATTTTTGTATTGCATTCTATATTATCCAAAATTGATATTGCCAGTCCTGCTCTCTTTTGGTTCCCCTTTGCCTGGTATATCTTTTTCCATCCTTTCATTTTTAGTCTATTTTTGTCTTTGGATCTAAAGTGAGTCTCTTGCAGACAGCATATTGACGTATTACATTTTCTTATCCAGTCTGCAAATTTCTGTGAGTGGTACATTTAATCCATTTAGATTCCATGTAATTATGGACAAGTATGAATTTATTGATGTCATTTTGTTCTTTCTGTTGTTGATGTTAGATGCTGTTGAGTCACCTTACCAATATTGACCCCACGTACAACAGAACAAAATGCTGTCTAGTCCTGCATCAGCCCACAATCTTTGCTATGCCTGAGCCCATTTTTGCAGCCACTGTTTCAATCCATCTGGCTGAGGGCTTTCCCCTTTTTCATTGACCCTCCACTTTACCAAGTATTATATCCTTCTCCACAGACTGGTCCCTTCTGAAAAAATGACCTAAGTAGGTCTGACAAAGTCAGGCCATTCTTGCTTCCAAGGAATATTGTGGCTGGACTTCTTCCAAGACAGATTTATTAGTTCTTTTGGCAGTCCATGATACTTTCAATGTTCTTTGCCAACACCACAACTCAAAAACATCAATTCTTCTTTGGTCTTCCTTATTAATTGTCCAACTTTCACAAGTATATAAGATGATTGAAAGGACCATGGCTTGGGAGAGGCACACCTTAGTCTTCAAAG
>NW_006922307.1:964348-966728 GCF_000298275.1 Orycteropus afer afer | reverse complement strand
AACACTGATGTATTCCCTTCCTGGTTTTAAACCACTCAGTATCCCCTTGTTCTGTTAGAAGGACAGCCTCCTTGTCTGCACAAAAGTTCCTCATGAGTACAAGTGTTCTGGAAACTCATTTTCAAAGTTATCCATAATTTGTTATGATCCATACAATCTAATGCTTTTGCATTGTCAATAAAACACAAGTAAACATCTTTCTGGTATTCTTTACTTTCAGCCAAGATTCATCTGACATCAGCAATGATATCATTTTCACAATTTTCTCTGTTGTTTTATCAGTCTCTTCCTGTTCTGGAATTCTGATTACTTGTAGGTTATTCCTTTTCATGCTACCCCTCATGAATCTTAGTCTTTCTTCATTATGTTTTGATTTTTTGCCTGATTGATCCCTTAACAAAGTAGCATTGAAGTATTTGTCTTCAATCTCATTAATTTTGTCTTACATTGCTTTGATTCTACTGCTTTGTCCATTAAATGTGTTATCTATTTTTGAAATCTTAGTATTAATATTCTGTATGTTATGTATCATCTCTAACTTTTTGCTTATTTTGTCAATTTGTTCATGTATTGTTTTCCTGTGAGCTCTTTTTGCATAGTGCCTAAGGCATTTGCCTCCTAACCAGAAGGCTGTTCATTCAAGCCCACAGCTACTACTCAGACGGAAGATTGGGCAACCTTCTTCTGTAGTGATACCACCTCAGAAACCCAAGGAGGTGTCACTATGAATCAGATCTGACTCAATGACAGTGAGTTTGGTTTTTGGTTTTATTGTTTTCATAAATTGTTCTAGATTTTTATCTGTGTTTGCCTTAGTTTTGTCAGTGTTTCCCTTGATCTTGTCATAGTTTTCCTTGATCTGTCCCTCAATATCTTAAAAGTTCCCAAATACAATTTTTTCAAATTCCTTATCAGGAAGTTCCAATGCTGCTTCTTCCTCAAGGATGTTTTCTGGGTTTGTATCCTGTTCCTTTGTTTGTGCCACTTTATCTTGCTTTTTGTATAGACTGTGATCTTCTTTTTGTCTCTGAGACATTGTTATGTTGTTGTATACGTGTTTAATTTGTGGTTGTTTGTTGGTGTTATTCTCACATGATTATTAGTTTTCTTTCTTTTATTTTGTTTTGATATATCTGTGTGAGCAGGGTACTGTGTTCCCCTATTTATTAGCTGTTAGCACATAGGTACTCACCATCTGTCTCCTGGTGGCTGTGATAGTGAGTAAGAGTGTGTGCGCAGATCTCTGTTAGCTGTTTGTAAAGAGCAGTTGAGGTTGAATTGAGCTAGTATTAGCCACTGTCTATCATTGGTCAGTTGGTGCAAAGGCAAGTGGTAGCTCTGACTCAGTGGATGGGGTTACAGAAGGTGTAGGTATGGTTGGGTAGTATGGCAATGGTTGCTGTCTTCCACTCAGTTAGACCAAAAAAAAAAAAAAAACAAGAGAACCAAAAGCTCAAACACATATGCAAATTGCAATAATGACCAAAAAAAAAAAGTGCGATAAATAAGAAACACTTTCATAATATATTTGACAAAATAAAGGATAAGAGAAAGAGAGAGAGAGAGAGAGAGAGAGAGAGAAAACAGTCACATTATCTGGGGAGAGAAGAATGAGAAAAAAAGAGTAAAAGAATAGGGTTAGCTCCAAAAGAAAATAAAAAACAAAGGATGGGGATGTTATCTAAGGGGAAGAAATCCCCTTTGCCCATGGTCTCACCCTACTTGTGAGAAGAATCTTCATGAGTGAGCGATCCACAAGCAAGCAGTCCTAGGTGATTTGTGAGCAAGCAGTGGTGTTCCACTGAGGCAGATTGACAAACTAATTTAACAGGCATCAATCACACAAGCATCCAAGCCTTTATTGAAAGCTACAGTATATTTCCTAAGGAGAAATGGACTTCTCCTTATGAGTGGGAAGGGCCATAAAAATGAATCAGTGTCTCTAAAAAGAGTGGACAAAGTGGAGACAGTCTTTCCTGTGTAATGGAAAGCTGACCAACTGCCTAACTTACTGTTTTTTTATACTTTCTGAAAGGGATGTTCTTAAGTTGGGGCTGGGACTCTTGAGTGATAGGACACTGATTAATTGGCCAAATCATATAGGTGGACAGTTGCAGATGTTAGCTCATTATCTTCCTTAAATGTTCCAAGGTCTATGGTTGTCCTGCTTAACTTTAATTGCCTAAATCTCTCAGGTAGTTATGAGAGATTTAAAGGTGTTAGCTCATTAACCTTAATATTCTGCTTCTCTCCCTTTCTCCTCCCTTCTGGCCTGCCCTCAGGCCAGTCTCCCTGCTCTGCCTTCCTGCCTAATGTTTCTTGGATGACAGGAAGAACCAAAAGAAAGAAGAAAGTAGGGAATCAGGAACAGGGAAGAGAA
>NW_006922307.1:962080-963767 GCF_000298275.1 Orycteropus afer afer | reverse complement strand
CAAAGCTCAAGGTTCCAGAATCATCATCTGTATCAATTTCAATTGGTTTCTCATTGCTATGTTGCAGAATGTCTGTGTAGGTTGTCTCTCTATTCTACCATCTTGCCAAAACTGCCACAAGTAAAATCTTGCTGAAGATAATTAAAAGAGAAATGCAAGCTGGATTCAGAAGAGAGCATGGAAAAAGCGATATCATTGCTAATATTAGATGGATCTTGGCTGAAAGTAAACAATACCAGAAAGATGTTTACTTGTGTTTTATTGCTTATGCAAAAGCATTTGGCTGTGTAGATCATAACAAATTGTGGATAACATTGAGAAGAATGGGAATTACAGATCACTTTGCTGTCCTCAGAGGAACCTGTGCACAGAACAGGAGGCTGTCATTTTAACAGAACAAGGGTATAATGCATGGTTTAAACTCAGGAATGGAGTGTGTCATGATTGCACCCTATCACCATACTTATTCAATCTGTATGCTGACCAGATAATCTGAGAAGCTGGACTATATGAAGAAGAACGCGGCATCAGGATACTTCTTTTTAAGTAGCTGATATGTCTATGTTTTATATCTAACAACAGTTATCTTTAGTTCAGCATATAAAAATAGAATAAATAGAATAAAGTAACCTAATTCTCACTAGGGACCACCACCATCAATAAAATGGATTGACACAATAGCCTCAACAATGTACTTATGGAGACAGCACAGGATTATGCCATGTTTCATTCAAGGACACCATGAGTTGGAGCTGACTCAAGTACAACGAAAAACTATTAAAAATGGTAAAAATTGAGAAGGTATGTTGTCTCCAGTTTGACCTTTTTGCTTAAAGAGATTATTATACACAATATGTGAGTCTGCATTTTCTTTGACTCTCTGTATAGCTCCTCCACATATCACAGGTTACTATTCGCTTGCCTTTTGCTCTATATTCTGATCTCCACCCTTATATGTAAAAGTTCTTGAGGTTAGAGAACATATTACAAAAATGTGTTTGCATTTTGGAACGATGCCTAAAAAATATCTAAGCACTTTGGTGTCAAAAAATCACTTATTAGTTGGTTAATTTGTTGGTAAGTAAATATTATTTCTGTATGCCGTGGTTACTGATGACTCACAAGGATCATCTGATTTTTTGTGTACTCAACATTACAATATCTGAACTCCACTTGGAGTATTCAGGATTCCAGTGCCATGTTACCATCTGTCTTTTATCATTTGAATAGTTTTCCTTTACTCTTCACTTGTGAAATGTTCATTCCTAAGTGCCCTTTCTCTTTCTGAACCCTTTTAAGGAAAAGCTAGATATAAGCAAATATAGATCTTCTTAGTCTTCAGTCTTCTTGACTACTTGTCATTGAAGACTCTGTCTTCCTATGACTTCTTTCTCAGGTGTTATAGCTGGAATAGCTCATTTGTTCTAGTTGAACTCATGCCATACTTCAGCTTGGCTAGTCTACTTATGAATAAGATGAAACCATCTGTTAAGTAAGATTTACATGTTGTTGTTGTTGTTTGCCATCGAGTTGGTCCCGACTCATAGCGACCCCTCCTTGGGATTCCAAGGCAGTATCACTACGGAAGTAGGATGGCCCAACCTTCCTTCCGAGGAGTGGCTGGTGGGTTTGAACCACCAGCCTTCTGGTGAGCAGTCAAGTGCCTTAGGCACTATGCTACCAGAGA
>NW_006922307.1:956521-958468 GCF_000298275.1 Orycteropus afer afer | reverse complement strand
AAAATAATAATTATATAATGAAATTTTTACAAGCTACTTGAAATATAGAAGTGTACAAGTCTCTAAATTTACAGGAAAAGATTATACATTTACCTGATAAGTCCTATAATAAAGATTTACCTGGGGAATACTTTGAAAGAACAAAGGGAGAAGTGAAGAGTTTGGTCTTCAAAGGAGATGATGGTGTAAGATCTAGCTCCTGATAGTTATCTTGGCATTTTTCAGATGAAGTAAAAGTGAAAGGGTACTTTAGGTAGAAGAATGAATAAAGAAAAAGCATAGAAATTTGGCAGACTCTACCATTCCACATATGGCAAAAGAGTTGGAGGTAAACTTGTAGACATAAATGGGCATAACTCGACATGGCCCATGGAGAAAAGTTTGGCTTTGTTATGCTTCAAGCTTCTTTGTGGGAATGGTATAAGCATTTATACCTTTATGATTGGTGACTTAGCATCAATATGAAAGATCAAGAAGAATATGAGAATTTTATAATAGCCCAGGCAAAAGAAGGGCCTGGAATAAAGCTGCACAAAAAAAGATAAAGAGGAAAAATGTATAGAATGTTTGAAATAGACTTGAGATAATTTTGTGAAAACCTGGTTGCAAGATAATATGACAGGTGAAAATAAATGGTGGGTTTCAATATCTTAAGGTAAGATATTGGCATGGGATGATTTTGAGAACTGAGGTAGCCAATACTAACGTAGAAGTAATTGTCTATTTGCCGGAGGCAAAGGAGGAAGGCAACAGAAAGTTAATGACACAAAAATTTTAGGACTACATATTTTTCTAAGGACTTTACAAGTGCCTGGAAGAAAGATTTAGCAATATGTCTACAAAAGTATATAGATTCTGATGGTGCCTGGCTACCACTATCAACCACTTGGAGGGGGATCTACTTAGGAGATCCTGGACAGAGTGGGAGAAAAATGTGGAACAAAACTTAAAATTGTTTAAAAAAAAAAAAAAATGGATCAGTGTTTTGGTTACCTCTGTGACACTCTAAAAGAAAGTATACCACAGATGAGATGGCTTGAACAAACAGAAGTTTATTCTCTTACAGTTTGGAGGCATTAAGTCTGAGTTCAAAGTGCCAGGCTCTGGAGGCTGGGTGAAAGCCCCTCAACCTTGGGCTTCAGCTCTTCCTTCTGCTCCCAGCCCACTGAAGATAGAGGCTTTCTTCACTCAGATAGCTACTGGCTGCTGAGACTGACAAGCCCAAGGTTGACAAGTAAAAAGGCACAGCCTGATGTTACCAAACAGCACAGCAGGCCATTAGTTCTTGTCCACTGAAAATCCCAAGGTTGGCAGAGCATGGCAGGCTGTGAACAACCAAGCATGCCATAAGCTAGACACCATTCCCCAAGGCATCTGCTTATATACAGGAAACAGATGGCATACCTAAGGCAGCTACTCAGCTGCTCACAGTAGATTCCACTATGAAGTTGATTACTAATCTCATCATGGGGAATACTACATCTATCTGCTCAGCCACTCAACCACACCCAGCTAAGGTGACACAAACTTAACCACAACAGAAAATATTTGCTGGTCTGATAGAGCCTGGTGGAACCCCTGAGATTATGACCCCTAGTTGCCCTTCAGGCCTGGAATTGAACCTACTCCTGTGGCTTCCAGCCAAACAAAAGACAGACATATGAGCTGAATATTTACATTAGGTAGATACATTCCTTGGAGAGAGCAATCATGGGAGAATAAAAGGGCTACTATGAATAACAGTGAAATATTGTCTCATATAGTGATGCAAGACAAGCCAGAGGGTAGTAGTGCATGGAAGGAAGGACACAAGGAAGAGGTAACTAGGGGAGAAAGTGAGAAGAGAGCTGCATTGTGGGAAATTGCACTCAATGTCGTAAGACAAAGTATATGTGAACTGCTGTATGGAAAGTGAATTTGCTCTGTAAATGTTCATCCAAATCACAA
>NW_006922307.1:953492-955437 GCF_000298275.1 Orycteropus afer afer | reverse complement strand
ATAGCTGATATTCAGAACTACCTTCTTCCACCACCCATTCTGTAATTCCCTTGTACTCAGCAAGCATCTCAGCTGGTTGTGGTTATTTGCCTGGTGGGATGACCCAAACCTTCATTCCTGAAGGGTCTGGGCCATTAGTAGTCATATCAGAATTGGGTTGCTGTAATTTTCCATTGACTTTAATCACAGGGGATGGGAGTACTAAGAGACGTCCTAAGGAATCTCCTGTATTCCAGACATATTCTTCTTTACCTCCATTATGTAAAGCCAATCAAATTTCCCCCTGGTAATCAGAATCTATCACTCCAAATAGTATAGTAATGCCCTTCTTTGTCTGTTGCTCCAGAGGCATGAGGAAGCCAAAATGGCCGGGTGGCATTCTTAATTTCCAGTTCAATACAATCAGTATTGTGTCTCCAGGTGGGAGTGTTCTTCCCTTTGGGACTAAGATCTCCAGACCTGCAGAGCATAGGGTAGCAGAGACAGGAAGCAAAAATTTTTTGAGTGGGTCACTAGGGGTAATAGTGAGTGGTACCACTCCTGTTTCCACCCCTTGGTTCCTGGACCTGTGAATCCTGGTTATTGGAGAAACAGCACATATACAGCCTCCTGGAGAACATTGACCCAACCCTTCAAGTTATTGCCACCTAACTGGCTCCATAATTGTGTTTTCAGGAGGCCATTCCATAGTTCTATCCAGCCAGCTGCTTCAGGATGATGGGGAACATGGTAAGATCAGTGAATTCCACGAGCATAAGCCCATTGCCACATTTCATTTGCTGTGAAGTGAGTCCCTTGATCTGAAACAATGCTGTATGGGATAGCATGATGGTGGATAAAGCATTCTGTAAGTCCACAGATGGTAGATTTGGCAGAAGCATTGCATGCAGGGAAGGTGAATCTATATCCAGAATAGGTATCTATTCCTAAGAACAGAATGCTGTCCTTTCCATGATGGAAGTGGTCCAATGTAATCAACCTGCCACCAGGTTGCTGGCTGATCACCCCGAGGAGTGGTTCCATATCATGGACTCAGTGTTGGTCTCTGCTGCTGGCAGATTGGGCATTCAGCAGTGGTGGTGGCCAAATCAGCCTTGGTAAGCAGGAGTCCATGTTGCTGAGCCCATGGATAACCTCCATCCTTGCCACCATGGCCACTTTGTTCATGAGCCCATTGAGCAATTACAGGAGTACTTGGGGAAAAAGGACAGCTGGTTTCCTCTGAACATGTCATTCTATCCACCTGATTGTTAACATCGTCCACTGCAGAGGTCATTCACATGAGATGGGCATTCACATGAGACACAAATACTTTTATTTCTTTGGCCCATTCAGAGAGATCTATCCACATGCCTCTTCCCCATACATCCTTATCACCAATCTTCCAATCATGCTCCTTTCAAATCCCAGACCATCCAGCTAAGCCTTTAGCCACAGCCCATGAATCCGTACATATTCACACATCTGGCCATTTCTTATTCCATGCAAAGTGAAGAGCCATATGCATGACTCGAAGTTCTACCCATTGGGAGGATTTCCCTTCACCACTGTTCTTTAAGGAAGTCCCAGAAAGGGACTGCAGTGCCGCTGCTGTCCACTTTCAAGTTGTGCCTGCATATCACGCAGAACCATCTGTAAATGAGGCATGAGTTTTCTCTTCCTCAGTCAACTGATCATAAGGAGCTCCCCATGAAGCTATAGGTGCAGACTGAGTGAGGGAAGGTAATTTGACTGGAGTGGAGACCATAGGCATTTGGGCCATTTCCTCATGCAACTTATTTGTGCCTTCAGGTCCTGCTCAAGCCCGATCTCTGAGATACCACTTCCATTTAATGATGGAGTGCTGCTGTGCACATCCAACTTTATGACTCTGTGGGTCAGACAACACCCAGTTCATGATGGGCAGCTCAGGCCTCATGGTCACTTAGTAGCCCATGGTTAGGTG
>NW_006922307.1:951565-952152 GCF_000298275.1 Orycteropus afer afer | reverse complement strand
AATGTGGGAATTCTGCCAATTGCTCAATATATCTATTCCAATTATGCATTCTGGCACTGGGGAAATCACTACAGGATGGGTTCAGGGACCCACTGGACCCACTGTGATATGCACTTTAGCTAAGACTCCATCAATAACTTGATCTCCATATGCCCCCATTCTGACTGGTGGGCCACAATGATGCTCTGGGTCTCTTGGAATTAATGTCAATTCAGAACCAGTGTCCAGTAATCCCCAAAAAGTCTGATTATTTCCTTTTCCCCAGTGAATAATCACTCTCTTAAAAGGCCTCAGATTCCTTTGGGGAGGGCTGGGAGAAAGATTGACATTATAGGTTTTTGGCAATATAGTCAGGTCCTTCCTCAAAGGGACCTGGCCACCCCTTCATTCAAGGGGTGGTGGGTCTGTAAACTGACTCAAGTCTGAGAATTGATTGATAGATCGTGACTCTGTATCTGGCGATTCAGTCTAGGTTGCTATTCACGAGACCTGAAATTCTTCTGTCTATACAGATCAAGTAAATAGGCTTGCCATGTATTTCACCACTAGCAACACCATGAGCAAGTAGCCAATGCCATAATTTCACA
>NW_006922307.1:941940-951212 GCF_000298275.1 Orycteropus afer afer | reverse complement strand
ACTTAAGTTAGGCCACCACATAATCCATACTTCAGTAAGCAAACCAAAGTATTAGATCCTTTCCTAACCTCTCTTGAGCTGAAACATTGAATGAAGAATCCATACTTAGTGGGCCTAAATCAATAAACTCAGACTGATCCAATCTTACATTCCTTGCACCATTATCCCACATCCTCAGTAACCATTCCCATACATATTCTCCAGGTTTCTGTCCATAAATGTTAGCAAAATCTAGTAGGTCTTTTTGGGTGTAGCGTACCACTTCCCCAGTCACACTTGCTGTTTCATCTTTTTGGGGCTTGCTTGGACTTAACTTTAGTTATAGGTCTAGCAGCAACAATGGGTGGTTGAGGCAGTTCCTGAGAACATTCAGGAATGTCATCCATGGCCTCTACCTGAGGCAATGACCCAGCAGGACCAGTGCAGCTAATCCCATCAAACCGAGGTGGAGGGTATGATGGTTTTACAGTAATCCCTTCAGATGGGAGGGATTCAACAGCATTTACAGGCCCCATATCCTGATCTTCCTGACTATCTTCCCATATATCCCCATTCCAGGTTTCAGGATCCCATTTTTTCTCAATCAATGACCTCACTTTAACGTCAAACACCATTCTGGGTTGGCAATTTAATTGGCATTGTAATTCAGCCACCATTACAATAAGACTCTGCATTTGTTTTTCAGCAATGGCAGCTCTGTTACTAGAAGGAATAAGGTATTCTTTCAGAGCACAACTGGAAGCACTGACTCAACAGCTCTGAGCTCATCTTGCTCTTTCACCACTTTGTTTAGTTTAAGTAGGACCAAGCAGCCAGCTTCCTTATACTCCTCATGCTGACAATATTGCAGAAAAGTATCAAATATCTGATCACCCAGAGCCTCACTTCTCACAAGTACTTGATCTATCGGTGGTGCTATTTTGCATATTAATGTTGCCACCTCACACCATAGGCCCTCTTTACTAACAGAGGGAGGGTCACTAGTGTCTTTACAATTAATCAAATTGGAGAACCAGTTTAGGAAGCCCATCCTGATGATTTTGTCTCTCTAGAACCACTCTCGGTACCAAATGTGTTAGACTGGGTTTGCTAGAGAAACAAAACCAGTAAATCTTAAATATATGTATATATATATATACACAGAGAGAAAGAGAAATTTATCTTAGGAAAATGGCTCACACACCTATAGAAACTGGCAAGCCCAAAGTTCCTGGATCAAACGTCAAGTGGGAGGCTTTTCCATGTCAAGCTGGAGGCGTTTTCCGATTCGCAGCTGCAGGTGCTGAGGAGCTCAAGGTTGGCAGGCCGTACACTGGCTGTTGACTCCAACACATGATGAATCCAAGATCTCCAGGCCAAATGGTGGATTGTTCACTCATGGACAGTTGTAGGCAGAACAACAGAATCCTGATCCACAGAAGAATGTCTCTTTTCCCAGTATGTCCATAGATATATGGGAAGCAGGCTACACCCACAGGGAAACCCCTTTCAACAGATTGGTTGTTCAAAACATAATCATCTGATCCCATCATGGGAATAACCACATCACAACAGCTTAAACCACACAGAATTGTGGTCCAGCCAAGTTGACACACAGCTCCAACTATCACATGCTTATTATGACACATTGACTTTCATTTGTTCTTTTCTATACCATCTTTCAGGGCAACATAGACATTTCTGCTTTGCTTAGCATTGGCCACCACTTACTAAGAACCACCCGAGCAGCAAGTTTGCCCTGTATCCTGATGTTCTCCATGACTGGTCTATCAGTTTGTCATACTGTGGTGGCTTGTGTGTTACTGTAAGCCTAGAGGCTAAGCCACTGGTATTTCGTATGTCAGCAAGGTCACTCATAGTGGGCAGTTCTCAGTAGAGCATCTAGACCAAGACAGAATGGGAAGAAGGAATGGGTCATATGCTTCACAAAGAATTGGCTAGTAAAAAGCAGTGAAACACTATCAGATATATTATTAGAAAACATTATGAATAACAGTGAAACACTGTCTGATATAGTGCTGGAAGATAAGGCCCTCAGGATGGAAGGCACTTACAATATAACTAGGAAAGACCTGCCTACTCAAAGTAGAATGGACCTTAATGATGTGGATGGGGTAAACTTTCAGGACCTTCATTTGCTGATAGGGCATGTTTTAAAATGGAAAAAAACAACTGAAAATATTAATATTTTGCATGTGGAATGCACTAAGTATGAATCTAGGAAAATTGAAATCTGTCAGAAATGAAATAGGACACATAGAGATCAAAATCCTAGGCATTAGTAAGCTACAGTGGATTGGTATCAGTCATTGTGAATCAGAGAATCTTATGTCCTACTATGCCAGAAAGACAAATTCAAGAGGAATGATATCACATTCATGGAAAAAAAGAACATTTCAGGATCTGTCCTAAAGTATAATGCTGTTATCAGTAGGACAATATCCATATGCCTATAAGGAAGACTGTGTAATTCTACTATACAAATTTTACACACCAACCACCAAATGAAACATGAAGAAATTGAAGATTTTTTTTCTTACCAACTTCTGCAGTCTGAAATTGACCATACATGATATAAAGATGTTTTGATTATTACTGGTGATTGGAATGCAAAAGTTGAAGCAATAATATTTGGAAAATATGGCCTTGATGATAGGAATGATGCTGGAGATCACATGACAGAATTTGCAAGACCAATGTCTTCTTCATTTTTTAACAACATAAATGATGGCTGTACACATGGACTTTGCCAGATGGAATACACAGAAATAAGATCAACTACATCTGTGGAAAGAGATGATGGAAAAGCTCAATATCTTTAGCAAAAACAAGGGCAGGAGCTGTCTGTGGAACAGACCAAAAATAAATTGTTAATGTTTAATATTTCAGGAGGTACCATATGATCAAAATCAGTGGTGTTGAAGGAAGGAGTCCTAGTTGTATTGAAGGGATTTGTGAAGATCAAGGCCCCGGTAATTGATAGAATACCCACTGAGATGCTTTAAGAAACAGATTCAGCACTGAAGGTACGTATGCATTTATGCCAAGAAATTTGGAAGTCAACTACCCAGTCAACTGACTGAAAGAGAACTGTATTTGTGTCCATTCTAAAGAAAGGTGATAAAATAGAATGTGAAAATTATCAGACAATATCATTAATATCACACACAAGTAAAATATGGTGAAAATAATTAAAACATGGTTGCAACAATATATTGACAGAGAACTTCCAGAAATGCAAGCTGGATTCAGAAGGTGACATGGAACAAGGGCTATCATTGCTGGTGTCAGACAGATATTGACTGAAAGCAAAGAATACCAGAAAGATGTTTAAATATGTTTTTATTGACTATGCAAAGGTATTCAATTGTGTGAATCATAACAAATTATGAATAACATTGAGAAGAATAGGAATTCCAGAACAATTAATTGTGTTCATGAGGAACCTGTACATGGAACCCAAGGGTGTTGTTCAAACAGAACAAAGGGATAAAATCAGCATGGTTTAAAATCAGGAAGGACATATACCAGGGTTGTATCATTTCACCATACATATTCAATTTGAAGGAGCTCTGGTAGCATAGTGCCTAAGACACTAGACTGTTAACCAGAAGACTGGCAGTTCAAACCTACCAGACACTCCTCAGAAAGAAGGTTGGGCAATCTACTTCCATAGTGATACACCCTTTGAAACCCAAAGAAGGGTCTGTATGAGTTGGGTCTGACTTGACAGCACACAACAAAAACACCAAAAACAACTTTCAATTTTTATGCTGAGCAAATAATCTTCAAAGCTGGACTATATGAAGAAGAACATAGAATTGAGATTGGAGGAAGAATCACTAACAACTTGTGATATGTAGTTGATACAACCTTGCTTGCAGAAAGTGAAGAAGACTTGAAGCACTTACTGATGAAGATAAAAACCACAGTCTTCAGTATGGATTACACTTCAACATAAAGAGAACAAAAATCTTCACAAGACAATAAGCAACGTCATAACCAATGGAGAAAAGATTGAAATTTTCCAGGATTCCATTTTACTTGGATCCACAATCAACACAAATGAAAGTAGCAATCAAGAAATCAGATGTCATATTTCACTGGCAAATCTGCTGCAAGGATCTTTTTAAAGTGTTAAAGAGTAAAGATATCATTTTGCAAACTAATCTAAGCCAGACAGAGCAGCAGCCAGGGATTCAGGTAAGGGGTGGAACCCAAGCCCCACCCCCTCCAGCCAGGAAAGAAGGGGAAAGAGAAACCAGAGGGGACGACAGAGCAGAGCAGCAGCCAGGGATCCAGGTAAGGGGAAGGCAGAGAGGTTTCAAACAGCTAAGAGAGACAAACTTGTCTGTCAGTTTGTTGTATTATTGTGGCTTGCATGTTGCTGTGAGGCTTAAGGCTGTGCCACCAGTGTTTCAAGTGCCAGCTGGGTTTCACAGGCTGCACAGGTTTCAGACTGAGACAAACTAGGAGGACGGAAGAGGCCATCCATTTCTCAAAGAATTGGCCAGGGAAAACCTTATGAATAGCAGAGAAACACTCTCTAATACATTACTGCACAACTTTATGAATAGCCTGGAAAGATTTACCGATATAGTGCAGGAGAACAAACCCCTTAGGTCAGAAGGATTTCAAATTATGACTAGAAAAGAGCTGCATCATCAAAGTAGTACAAACCTTACTGATATGGATAAAGTAAACTTTTGAGACCTTCATTTGCTGATGTTGCACGACTCAAGTTGAGAAGAAGCTGCAAACATCCATTAATAATTAGGAAATGGGATGTACAAAGTATGAGTCTAGGAAAATTTGAAGTTGTGAGAAATGAAATGGAATACATAAAGATTGATATCCTAGGTGTTAGTGACCTGAAATGGACTGGTTTTGGCCATTTTGAATCAGACAACCATATCTATTATTCTGGGAATGACAATTTGAAGAGGAATGGCATGGCATTCATTATCACAAAGGATGTTTTAAGATCTGTACTGAAGTCCAATGCTGTCAGTGATAAGATAATATCCATACACCTACAAGGAAGACCAATTAATATGACTATTATTCAAATGTATGCACCAACTACCAAAGCCAAAGATGAGGAAATTGAAGATTTTTATCAACTTCTGCAGTCAGTAACTGACCAAATGTGCAGTCAAGATGTGTTAATTATCACTGGTGACTGGAATGCAAAAGTTGAAAACAAAGGAGAATTACTGGTAGTTGGAAAATTTGGCCTTGGTGACAGAAAAAATGCTGGAGATCACATGATAGAATTTTGCAAGACCAAAGACTGACTCATTCCAAATACCTTTTTTCAACAACACAAATGGCAGCTATACATGTGGACTATGCCAGATGGAGTACACAAGAATTCAGATTGACTACATCTGTGGCAAGAAGCAGTGGAAAAGCTCAATATTTTCAGCCAAAACAGGGCCAGGAGCTGATTGTTGAACCATTAACTGCTCATATGCAAGTTCAACTTGAAGACAATTAAAATAAGTCCACAAGAGCCAAAAAATGACCTAGACTGTATCCCTCCTGAATTTAGAGACCATCTAAAGTGTAGATTTGATACACTGAATACCAATGACCAAAAACAAGAAGAATTGTGGGATTGCATCAAGAACATCACCCATGAAGAAAGAAAGAGGCCATTGAAAAGATGAGAAAAGAAGAAAATCAAAATGGATGTCAGAAGAGAATCTGAAACTTGCCCTTGAATGGAGAGTAACTAAAGCAAATGAAAGAAATGACAAGATAAAAAAGCTGAGCAGATGATTTCAAAGAGCAGCTCGAGCAGACAAAACCAATTACTACAATGAAATGTGCAAAGAC
Source organism: Orycteropus afer afer (assembly GCF_000298275.1). Classification (NCBI taxonomy): domain Eukaryota; kingdom Metazoa; phylum Chordata; class Mammalia; order Tubulidentata; family Orycteropodidae; genus Orycteropus; species Orycteropus afer. Next base: position 945,371 of record NW_006922307.1, on the reverse strand, counting down.
CTAGAGTTAGAAATCCAAAAGGGAAGAGCATGCTCAACATTTTTCAAGCTGAATGAACTAAGGAAACAATTTAAGCATTGAGTTGCAATATTGAAAGATTCTATGGGCAAAATATAGAATGATACAGGAAGCATCAAAAGAAGATGGAAGGAATACACAGAGTAGCTGTACCAAAAAGAACTGGTAGATCTTCATCTACTTCAGGAGGTGGCATATGTTCAAGAACCAATGGTATTGAAGGAAAAAGTCAAGCTGCACTGAAAGAATTGGTGGAGATCAAGGCTCCAGGAATTGACAGAATACCCATTGAAATTTTTCAGCTGTCCCACTGGAGGCACTCACTTGGTTATCCAAGAGATTTGGAAGACAGCTAACTGGCTAACTGACTGGAAGAGCTCCATATTGGTGCCCATTCCACAGAGAGGTGATCCCACAGATTGTGTAAATTATTGAACAATATTATTAATATTGCATGCAAGTAAAATCTTAGTGAAGATGATTCCAAGATGGTTGCAGCAGTATATTGACAGAGAACTTCCAGAGGTGCAGGCTGGATTCAGAATAGGATGTGGAAAAAGGGATGTCATTGCTGATGTCAGATGGATCTTGGCTCAAAGCAAAGAATACCAGGAAGATGTTTACTTTTGTTTTATTGACTATGCAAAAGCATTTGATTGTGTGGATAATAACAAACTGTAGATAACTCTGAAAAGAATGGGAATTCCAGAACACTTAACTCATGAAGAACCTGTACATAGAGCAGGAGGCTGTCTTTCAAACAAAACAAAGGGACACTGCATGGTTTTAAATCAAGAAGGGAGTGTGCAAGTGTTGTATCCTTTTACCATACTTATTCAGTCTATAGGCTGAGCAAATAATCTGAGAAGCTAGACTGTGTGAAGAAGAAGTGGCATCAGGACTGGAAGAAGAATCATTAACAACCTGTGATATGCTAATGACACAACTTTGCTTGCTGAAAGCGAGGATGACTTGAAGCACTTACTGATGAAGATTGAAGAGTACAGTCTGCAGTATGGATTCCATCTTAATATAAAGAAAACACAAATTCTCACAACTGGACCTTTAAGCAGCATCATGATGAATGGATAAAAGATTAAAGTTGTCAAAGACTTGGCATTGTTTGGTTCTACAATCAACACCAAAGGAAGCAGCAGTCAAGACATCAGATGACATATAGCACTGGGCAAGTCAGCTGCAAAGGACTTCTTTCAAGTGCTGAAGAGCAAAGATGTCTCCTTGAGGACTAAGATGCACCTGACACAAGCCATGGTATTTTCAGTCACCTCATATGCATGTGACAACTGGGCAATGAGTAAAGAAGACCAAAGGAGAATTGATGCTTTTGAGATGTGGTTCTGGAGAAGAATGCTGAAAGTACCATGGACTGCTAAAAGAACTAATAAATCTGTCCTTGAGGAAGAGCGGCCAGAATGCTCCTTGGAAGTGAGAATGGCCAGATTTTGTCTCACCTACTTTGGTCATGTTATCAGAAGGGACCATTCCCTGGAGAAGGATGTCATGCTTGGTAAGGTGGAGGGCTGATGAAGGAGGGGAAGGCCCTCAATGAGATGGATTGATACAGTGGCTGTAACAATGGGCTTAAGTATAGCAGGGATTGTGGAGCTGGTGCAGGATTGGGCTGTGTTTCATTCTGCTGTGCATAGGGTCCCTATGAGTCAGAGATAACTCAATAGCACCTAACAACAAGAACAACAATCCAAGCCATTGTATTTTCAATCACCTTTTATTGACATGAAAAGTGAACAATGAGTAAAGAAGACCAAGGAAGAATTGATGTCTCTGAATTATGGTATTGCCAAAGAATTTTGAAAGTAACATGGACTGCAGGGACAAACAAATCTGTCCTGGCAGAAATGCAGTCAACATGCTCATTAGAAGAGAGAATGGCCAGACTTCATCTCACCTTCTTTGGTCATGATGTCAAAGGACCAATCCCTGGAGGAAGATCTCATGATTGGTAAAGTGAAGGGTCAGTGACAAAGGGGAACATCCTCAAGGAGATGGATTGACACAGTGATTGCAACAATAGGCTCAAGTATATCAGGGACTGTGAGGATGACAAAGGAGTGGGGATTTTTTCCTTCTGCTGTACATTAAGTCAGTATGAGTCAGAACCAACTTCAAACTGAGGTTCTTGACAGTGTTACATCCCATGTTATGAGAAATTGCTTGCAAACCAATGCTTTTTTTTTTTCCCTTCATCCTCACTTAAGTTCAGTATCCCTCCTCAAATCTAGCTCCCAAAAATCCAATCCCTGTGATACTCCAATGGTTTCTGTTACTAAATTGAGCTAATTCGTATAGCTCTTTTAGGGTAGAATTTCTTTCTTTATCAGGTCATTTCGGTTTCCTGCACAGGGTAATTTTAGGGTCACTAAAAATAATTTCCTATTTAAAATTATGTACATTTTCTTAATATATATCTCCCAAGTTAAGTATACACATATGAAAAGTATACAACTCTTTCTCTAGGATAGAAATGGGAAAACAAAGAAACAAAAATTGGTTTTTTTTATTTACCAGTGTCTGCAGTGTAAGTACTCCTATTATTGAGGAATATCAAGATATGTGAAGAATTTCTAAATGTTCTCAAAAGTTCCTAGTTTGAAGTAAATTTAGAAGAAATTGTACTGGTGGTTTTGTAATCTGAGGGTGATTTTCGTATACTGAGTAAACCTCGAATTGTCTTTATTGACATTTTAATAAGTGTTTTCTGGGGTCTCTAACCCTTTGGGAAACAACTACCATGATACTTATAAAACATTTTTTTTTTGTAATATAATTTCCAAACTAAACTAATCTTCTACCTTAAAAATTAAGTACTTCCATTTTCATTTTTTTGAACTGTTTTTTCTCCATATGAATGAACTTAACAATGTAAAATGCTTTGCCTTGTGGCCCCTGGCAGACCTAATCATCTGGAAAATGGAATTCCTATTATGTGCCCTTATAATTCTTGTTTCATACAGGCACAAGAGCACATAACTCAATATAACATCTGTTCTTAAATACATAACTTTAAACTTTTAAAGTAATTAGAGGGAGTTAGGGAAATTGAATTCCTTGAAGCTTACCACCTAAGTCTAAAAACTCTACTTCAAAGTAGAATATGGTTAAATATTTTGAATTTCATCTTTCAGAAACTTGAACTTCTAGTACAAGTTTTCTTTTTCTTTTTTCTTTAATTAAATCATTCTGCCAAATGCATTGAGCTAAGAGTCCCTCTAGCCAAATTTTCTTTTGCGGTAAATTAGTCTTACTTTTGTTTATTTCTATGTAAAATAAGTCATTTTAATATCAAATCTGTTTGAACCTCTTGTACTTAGATGGGCACCCACAAGCATTATTGATTCATATGTAGATCAATGACTAATAATTAAAAAAAATAA
>NW_006922307.1:939560-940350 GCF_000298275.1 Orycteropus afer afer | reverse complement strand
AAAAAAAAAAAAAAATAGGTGCCCTTACTCACCCTTTGGCCTCAAATTGAATGTGTTTCAATGGCCTCCTGCCAAACAATAGATAGGCAAATAACATGAACATTTACACCAGGTAGATATACTCCTTAGAACAACCAACCATGGGAGATCAGAAGGGCAGTATTTGCACAGGGAGTAAGTCAGAGGGCAGGAATGAATAGGAAGGAAGGACATAGGGAAAAGATAACCACAGGGAAGAGAGCTGTTACATTCTGAGGATTGTAATTAATGTCATGAAACAAACTGTATATTAACTATTGTATGGAAAATTAATTTGTGCTGTAAACTTTTACCCAAATCACAAATAAACAAAAAAAGTTAATTTATATATAATTCTCAAATTTTGTAAATTAAAATAATAAAAAATAGGTGCTTAGTTTAGTATAGCATTTCATAAAGCATACAAGCTATAAGTAGAACATTTATGCTAATTATATCCAATAAGTTTTTCCCTTTATATATTATCACGTTTTTTGACATTATTAAAGCTAGCCTAGTAAACATGAGACCTTTGTTTACTTTGCAAGTGCACAGCAGAGTGTGCAATCTTCAAAATAACCTTAGACAAAATAATCTATGAAGAAGTTTGTCTAGTTAACTTTCATTAGCAAGGCTATTAAGAGATTTTAGAGCTCATATTATGGACTTGGGTCTTGTCTATTTTTTTTAGGTGGCATCTATTTGGGTTCACCAGTCAGCTGAAGAGATTAGGTGAGGAGAGGCAACTCAGGCCCACCCAGAGTAGCAGGCC
>NW_006922307.1:931126-936466 GCF_000298275.1 Orycteropus afer afer | reverse complement strand
ACGGCACTTAACAACAACAACAATAAGAATACTGGCAGTGTAAAAGTCTTAAATAACTTTGTGGAAACACTTATGGGGCAGTTATACACTGTCCCTATGAGCTGAAAATCAGTTCAACAGTAACTAACAACAACACTGATTATTGTTGTTAAGTGCCCTTAAGTCTCTTCTGACTCATATGACCCTATCAACATCAGAATGAAATGCTTCTCAGTTCTGCACCTTCCTCACAATGCTTGCTATTCTTGAGCCCATTGTTGCAGCCACTGTGTCAGTCTATGTTAGTGAGGGTCTTCTCCCTTTTCGGTGATCCTCTACTTTACCAAATGTGAGTGGTATTAATATCGTCTGTCAACTATGCTGGGCTGTGGTTTTGAGCAGCTGGGAAGCTGGGTGTAGTTATTCCCAATGATGAGATTGTAATCACTTCCGTGGTAGAATCTTCTATGAGCAGCTAAGCAGTTGCTTTCAGGGTATGGCCTGCTTCCAGGATATAAGGAGAATGAGAAAGTTGTCTAGCTTTTTGGTACACTTGGATCCTACATTTGGCCAAGTTTTCATCTAGTGGCCTGCTGTATTGCCTGCCAATTTTGGCTTTGTTCCTGGACTTGAAACAGTGGCCTGCCTTGTGCCTGTTGATCTTGGATTTTGCCCTTCTACTTGCTGGTCTTGGGTTTGTCAGCCTCAGCAGACTGCAGCTGCATGAATTGCAGGAATCCTCCAGCCCCAGAGGACCTGGAATAAGAGGCAGAGTTGTAGTTCAAGGTCTAGGGGCCTTCATCTGGCCGCTAGAGCCAGCACTCTGAATTTGGAGTTCTAGTCTCCTAAACTTTAAGATAATAAATTCCTGTTTGTTAAAGCCATCCATTCAAGTGTGTTTTTTCTCTTCTAGCAGAATGAGAGAACCAAGACATTAAGCATGATACCATAATCATACCATAATCAAAAGAGTGATAAAATACATATAAATTATGTAAGAGAACAAGTTGACATCTTAAAACCACAGGGTTTTCTTGCTGTTGTTTGCTTGTTTCATTTTGCTTGGTTTGACTTAGTCTTTACTGAAATGAAAATATGTGCTCGTGTTGCTGCAGGTTTGAATTATTAAACTCTGAAGGAAAATCTTGTCTACTGAAATGTCTGCTCTTCTGTATCAACAGCAATTGGTCATCTTATGTTCAGCTTGAAAATGAAACTTACGCAATATAATAACATTCACTCAGCACCGAGTGTACTTAGAATTAAAAAAGGCAACAATACAGCCTTCATAGTCAAAGTATGGGTTAGGGTCCTATGCCTCCCAAATATAGAAGTTGATGTCCCAACATCACTATCATTTTTGTCACACTGAGTATGTGAAGATGATCTCAACTGAGAGAAGCCATCATGTCTGGGGTTCCATCAGCTTTTCCTTGCAGAACATGCAGCGTCTTCAGGGGAGCATGTCCAGCTTCCATTATCTATAGTAATTATGTTGCCTCAAGCCTAATCTCTCTGTGGCTGATAAACAATCTTGAGGAATTAACACTTACTCCAGTACGTCATAGACCCTGACAGATTCTTATTTATATTAGATCTGGAATAGGCATACTGTTATAAAAATCTTGAGTTATTCTTTCATGAAAGATTTAATGTAAGTTCAAATCTTTAGATATCCCTGGAACTAGGGGGAAAAAGAAATTCCACAGAAATGACTATTATTATCTTTTCCTCAACTCCAGAACAAACCAGTACAACCATTCAACCTGGCAACATGGAACTTTCCTTTTAAAAATTAAATGCTTTTCTCTTGTAAAAAAGGAGAACATCAAATAAGGAGTAAATTATATTCTTGAAATTTAAAAAAAAATCATTCAAATCAGATAAAATTAGTAATGAGTGTGTAGTTTTAAGAACTATAAAATCTCTGTAGTTTTCAATCATCAAGAAATGGGAAGTCCAACTTTTAAAAATTACTTTAATAATCAGTACTGAATTTTACTGGCTTAAACTTTGTTATTAATTGGGTAAAATTGTACTTATTTTAAATTAGCTTTTAAGTGATATTGTTATCCTTATGTTTTAAAGACCATATTGATCTGAGATTAAGAGGACATATTTACAGAAAATAAGTTACATCTATGCTATTACATACATATGAAGGCATTGGTATAAAACAAGGCTGCAAGAATTGACAGAATAGCCCTTGAGATGTTTGAACAAATGGATGCAGTGCTGGAAGCAGTCATTTATGCCAAGAAATGTGGAAGACAGCTACCTGACCAACAGCCAGGAAAAGATTCATATTTGTTCTCATTTCAGAGAAAGGTGATATAGTGCAACGTAGAAATCATTGAATCATATTACTCATATCACACATTCGTAAAATTTTGCTGAAGATAATTCAAAGGTGGTTGTAGCAGTATACTGACAGGGAACTACCAGAAATTCATGCCGGTTTCAGAAGAAGGCATGGAATGAGGGCTATTACTGCTTATGTCAAATATATCTTGGCTGAAAGAAAAGCATACCAGAAAGATGTTTACCTGTGTTTTACTGATTATGCAAAAGCTTTTGACTTTGTGGATCATAAAAAAATTATGGCTAACATTATGACAAATGGGAAACTCAGAACACTTAATTGTGTTCATAAGGAACCTGTGTATAAACCAGGAGGCAGTTGTTTGAACACAACATGGGGACACTGCATGATTTAAAATAAGAAAAGCTGTGAGAAATGTTTGTATCCTTTCACCACACTTACTCAATCTGTATGCTGAGCAAATATCTGAGAAGTTGGACTATATGAAGAAGAATGCAGCATCAAGATTGGGGGAAGACTCATAATAACCTGCAACATGCAGATGACATAACCTTGGTTGCTGAAACTGAAGAGGAATTGAAACACATAGTGATGAAGATCAAAGACTACAGTATTCAATATGGATTATACATCAACATAAAACCAAACCCAAACCCACTACCATCTAATACATTCTGAGTCATGACAATCCTATAAGACAGAGTTAAACAGTCTCGTAGGTTCGTTCTTTAAGCCTATAAATCTTTACCAAAGCAGATTGTCTCATCATTCTCCTGGGGAGCAGCTGGTGTGTTTGATCTGCAGATCCATGGTTCACAGCGAAATACTTTCAGCACTGTGACACCAGAGTTCCTCCCTCAACATAAAGAAAGTAAAAATCCTTACACCTGGACCAATAAACAAAACTACAATAAACAGGAAGATTGAAGTTGTCAGGATTTCATTTTACTTGGATCCACAATCAACAGTCATCAAGCAACAGTAAAGAAATCAAATGATTATTGTATTGAGCCTACAAAAGGCCACAAGATGATGAGGTGAAATAAGAGCTGCCAGAACAGAAGAAACAATATGAAGAAAAATAAAAACAAAAAATTGAACAAAAACTGATCAAAAATACAAAAAATGATAAAATAGTTTAGAGAAAAACAGGTAGATATAGAAAAAGATCCCATATACAAAACATTGAACTATCTAAAATAGTAAAGGATAGGAACAAACACATCTACTCATTACTGTTACCACAAATTAGTGAAAATTTACTTTTAATTTATTATTTCAACAAAACTTTTCAGAAATAAATGAAGTCATACAATATAAAGTTTATTATATCTATATATAGTAACCACATAATTGCCCCAAACTGACAATTATTATAAAATTGACCAAAAATGGTCAAATATGATAAAAAGATTTTAAATGATTAGACTTAAATATTTGAAATGTTTGTATTCTGGGTCTCTAGGTCCCCATACCCTCAAATAAAATTCATGTAATCAATCAAAAAACAAACAAAAAGAATATCATAAAACATTGTATAACTGTATATCTCAAGAGTGACACGAAACAAATAAACAAGCAAAATCAAAGAACTTGTGGGGCAACACGTTTTAAAAACTCACAAATAAAAAATGTGAGCTAAAGAACGTATGAAATAATGTACCTCCTATAGATTGAATTGTATCCCCCAAAAGGAGTTGCAATTCTAATGTCTTTATTGGTGGATGCAATCTCATGTGGTAATAAGATTTGTTATGTTAAGAAGGCCATGTAAGTATAAAATATGTCCTAAACCTGATCATTTCTGAGGTATAGAAAGAACAGATTAGACACAGAAGCAAAGCAGTACAAAAGGAGAAGATAGATGCAACATGAAGAGTGCCAAGAAACAGAGGAACACCAGGCTACAACAGCTTAGACAAGGATCTTCCCCTTGAACCAATAGAGAGAGAGCTTTCCCCAGTAGATGGTGTCCTGAATTAAGACTTCGATCCTCCTAATGTATAATAAAATCAATGTATGCTCTTCAAATTACCTACTTGTGCTACTTTTTTTTTTCTTTTTACTGCATCAGTAGATAACTAGTAAATGAACCATTTATTAAGAATCTAACCATGTACTTAGGTCTTGGATTCTTGGTTCCATTCTCCAGCCTAGGAAGTGTGATTACGTAATTAATCCATGACATGGAAGATACAAAATGAACATGGAATGTGTATTGATTTAAAGCAAGGAAGAGAACAAAGGTTAGGGAAGACATAAGAAAAAGACACAGGATCCAGTTTGAAGAGACTCACATTCAAAATTGGGACAATTTCAGCATCAAGAAGAATTATAATATCTTTAATTGACTTGAATGAATTTAAAAAATCTATGAGTCCACAATGATATGGAAAAAAGAGAAAAGAAAAAAAATAAAATGCATCTTCCTTTATGTTTGGTGGTATTATACTAGCTCCTAATTCTAAAAGTCTTTTATTTAAATAAGTATATAAAGCTTTAATTTTCACTTCCAGTTGATGAGGGAAGCTCTTCTTATGGAATAATGTTAGCCAATTAATGAAGAGGGAGCTCTAGTAGTGTAGTGCCTAAGGCACTTGACTACTAATCAGAAGTCTGGTGGTTCAAACCCACCAGCCACTCCTCGGAAGGAAGGTTGGCCAATCTACTTCCATAGTGATACTGCCTTGGAAACCCAAGGAGGGGTTGCTATGAGTTGAGTCCGACTTGATGGCACATAACAACATACAACAGCAATTAATGAAGAGGGGATGGCAGAATTTTAAATATATATATATACTTTGTTGCATAGTGCCTAAGGCACTTGACTGCTAACCAGAAGGCTGGCAGTTCAAACCCACCAGCCACTCCATGGAATGAAGATTGGGCAATCTACTTCCATAGTGATACCGCCTCGGAAACCCAAGGAGGGGCGCTATGAGTTGGGTCCAACTCAATGGCCCATAACAACAAGAACAACACACATACCATGTTTGTTTATATATATATATACATATATTTATATATAAACATACACA
>NW_006922307.1:929339-931026 GCF_000298275.1 Orycteropus afer afer | reverse complement strand
TATATTAGTAGCATAGTTTTCAGGTTTGCAGACTATAGTGCATTCATATGCTATATTGCTGGAATACTTAATCAGTGTTTCAGAAAACCTATTATATATTTTATGTCTGAAACTTCTAGACTACATTCTTTAACATATTTCTGAAGAGTTCTGGGATATTATATGTCTAAAAATGTCTTTTAAGTTAATAATGTATTGTACAAAATTCTAGCTTGAAATCAGTTTTCCTCAGATCTTTGAGCAGTATTTGTTTTATTCTTTTTTAGCACACAATGTTACTGATAAAGAACCTAGTTCTATATTTCTCTTTGCAATCTGTTACATTCTGCTCTTTGTTTTTAATCTAAAATTTCATCAAAACATTCCTAGATCTATTCTGTTTTTCTCCATCATGCTTCTCCAAGTTTGTGAATAATGGGGTATGTCAATATCGTGAAGATGGTACAGCACTGGTCAGTGTTTCATTCTTTTATAAGTAAAGTCACTAAGAGTTGGAGCTTACTTGAGGGCAACTAAAACAAGCAACAACTCTGTGTCCTTTGTAAGATTGTTAGTCGTCTCTAATTTGCCACTCTATAAATGAGAGGTGCTTTATAAGCAAGAAGGAACAGAGACTTGCAGTTCTTACTTTGAAGCATATTGGTGAGAACAAGCAATTAGGTTGAGGAATTCATTCACTCTAAATGTCAATTTGAGGATGACTACATACTACAAAAACATCACTGCTCTGGTTACCTAGTGCTGCTCTCAGGAATATACCACAAATGGGATGGCTTTGTCAAACAGGAGTTTATTTTCTTATAGTTTGGGAGGCTAGAAGTTGGAGTTCCAAGTGCCAGGCTCTAGGGGCTGTGTGAGAAAGCCCCTGGACCTTGGGCTTCAGCTCTGCTTCTTGCTCCCAGCCCACTGAAGCTAGAGGCATCTCTTCACTCAGGCAGCTACTGGATGCTGAGGCTAACAAGCCCAAGGTTGACACATAAACTGGCATAGTCCTGATGTTACCAAACCACATGGCAGGCCATTAATTCAAGTCCATTATAAGTCCCAAGGTTGGCAGAGCATGGCAGGCTGCTGAAAACGACATGGCTACATGCAGGGTTCAAGTGTGCCCTAAGCTAGAGACCATTCCCAAAGCTGTTTCTTATATATGGGAAGTAAACCACATCCCCAAAGCAGCTACTCAGCTGCTCCAGTAGATTCCACCATGGTGTTAATTACTAGTCTCACCATGGGGAATAACTACATTCAGCTGCCCAGCCACTCACCAGGCCCAACCAATTTGGCACACAAACTTAACCACCACAATTACTTTCTGTACTTTATCCTTTGGAGAAATTCTTCTATAATTTGTCCTCCTCCTCCCACAACACTAAACTGTTGGCTTACCTATTAATCTCATGAGCATAAATAAAATTTATATGTAATTTGTTGCCGAAGGATACTGAAAATGCCATGGACTGCCAGAAAAATAAGCAATCACCTGGAGGAAATACAGCCAGAATGCTCCTTCTTGTTGTTGTTAGATACCGTTGAGTTGTTTCCTACTCATAGCCACTCCATGAACAGCAGACCGAAATATCGCCTGATCCCGCTCCAGCTCCATAATCCGATATACTTGAGCCCACCGTCGCAGCCACCCTGTCAATCCATCTCACTGAAGGCCTTCCCCTCTTTCATCGACCCTCCA
>NW_006922307.1:928010-928574 GCF_000298275.1 Orycteropus afer afer | reverse complement strand
ATCCATAATTTGTCATGATCCACACAATCAAATGCCTTTGCATAGTCAATAAAACACAAGTAGACATCTTTCTGGTATTCTTTGCCTTCAGCCAATATCCATCTGATACCAGCTATAATATCCTTCATTCCATGTCCTCTTCTGAATCCAGTTTGAATTTCTGGAAGTTCTCTGTCAATATACTGCTGTAACCTTTTTTGAATTATCTTCAGTAAGATCATACTTGTGTGTGATATTAATGATATTGTTCTATAATTTCCACATTCTATGGGATCCCCTTTCCTTGGAATAGGTACAAATATGGATCTCTTCCAGTCAGTTGGCCAGGTAGCTGTCTTCCAAATCTCTTGGCATAACCAAGTGAATGCCTCTGGTGGGGCATCCGTTTGTTGAAATATCTCAATGAGTATTCCGTTAATTCCGGGAGTCTTGTTCTTTGCCAATTCCTCCATTGCAGCTTTGACTTCTTCCTTCAATACCATTGGTTCTAGATCGTATGCCACCTCCTGAAATGGATCAAGATCGACCAGTACTTTTTGGTACAGTGTATTCCTGCCATCTTCT
>NW_006922307.1:922714-926873 GCF_000298275.1 Orycteropus afer afer | reverse complement strand
AAATGTCTAGGATATTACTCTTTATGCAGTCCATTTCATTTTTGACAACTTCCAATTTTCCTAGATTCATATTTTGTACATTCCATGTTCTGATGATTAATGGATGTCTGCAGCTGTTTCTCTTTAATTTGAGTGGTGCCACATCAGCAAATGGAAGTGTTGAAAGCTTTATCTTATCCATATGAGTAAGGCTGGGTGAATTCTGATGATGCAGCTCCTTCGCAGTCCTATTTTGAGAGCCTTCTAACCTATCTGGACTATTCATAAAGTTGTGCGGTAATGTATCAAACAGTGTTTCTTTGCTATTTATAAGGTTTTCCCTGGCCAATTCTTTGAGAAGTGGATAGCATCTTCCTTCTTCCTAGTCTATCTCAGTCTGTAAGCTGGGCTGATACCTGTGCACCATGTGCACCCCGCTGGGTTTGAAACACCAGTGGCTCAGCTTCAAGACTCATATCAACATGTCACCACATAGGACAAACTGACAGACAAGTTTGTCTCCCTTTGGAAACTTCTCTTACCGCTGTTACCTGGGTCCCTGTGACTGACTCCTCACTCTGTCCTGGTCCCCGGGTCTATTCCTCTCCTCCCTCCCATTCTCCTACCCTGCTGCTTTGGGGCATGCCTGGGTTCCCTCTCCTCACCTGGATCCCTGTGGCTGACTCCTCGTCTGTCCTGGTTCCTGGGTCTTTTCCTCTCCTTTCTCCCACTTTACTGTTCTACTGCTTTGGGGTGTGACCTGGGTTCCCTCTCTTCATCTGGATCCCTGCAGCTCACTCCCTGTCTGTCCTGGTCCCTGAGCACATGTATAAAAGCTGTGAAGTCCCAAGTTCTTGGATCAAAAGTCAAGCTGGAGGCTTTTCCTGACTCACACACCTGCAGGGGCTGAGGAGCTCAAGGTTGGCAGGCAGTATACTGGCTGTTGACACCAACAAATGATAAATCCAAGATCTCCAGGCTGAATGGTAGATTGTTTGGTCACGGACAGTGGTAGGCCAAATCCCAATCCACAGAAGAATGCTCCTGAGAAGTGAGAATAGCTAAACTTCATCACATGTACTTTGGTCCTGTTATCAGAAGGGATCAGTCCCTGGAAAAGGAGAGAGGGTAGAGAGTCAGTGTAAAAAGGAAATAGCCTCAATAAGATGGGTTGATAGAGTGGCTGCAACGGAGGGCTCAGAGATAGCAAAGATTAACAGTATGATGCAGTACTGGATAATGGTTCATTCTGTTGTACATAGGGTTGTTATGAGTCACAGCAGATTTGATGGCACCTGACAGCAACAAAAAACAGGTATAATTTTATCTCTAGAAATTGATTGATTGCATATTTTCACAATATCAATTTGTTATAGGATTTTTTCCTTTTGATAAGTTTTCTTTTATTGCAAGGAGATTTCCATTTATTTATTTATTTGTTTTGATAGCATCAAATTAAACAAGTTTATCTAATCCCTTGTCTTGAATCAGATACCACAGTTTATTTTATTAAAATTCTTTAAATTGTTTTGGAAACAAGCTGTGTTTAAGGCAGTATCACAATTTTATTTAATTGTAAATATACCTGGTGGTATATATATTAAGGTAATAAAGTCAACAGCATATTTGTTTAAAATTAAATTACAATTTATTTTTGATGATGGTGAAGGGAGCTGTATGTTGTGTTAGTGTGCTAATAGACAAGGAAGGGGTGGTACATGCAATGTTGTATAGGCTCTAACTCTCCCCTCCTCAACTCTCTCTATCCCCCACTGCTGCATCTGACAACCACTGGTTTGGAGCACTATGTAGTATAGAACCCCAACCCTTTCTGCCAGCAGACATAACAGGAGGTATTTAAAGATGGGGGAAATATTAAGAAAAAAGTGGAATAATGAGTCATTTTTACCTATCTTTTGGGGATTACATTTTAAGAGATTAACAACAACAACAAAAAATCTAGGTATATATTACTTAGATTGGGTTTTACTTCTACTTCACAAAGAGAAGTAAATATAATCTTATTAAATTGTGAAAGAATTGTAATTTACCAGTGATTCTGTAAAAAAAGCATGCCATCAAGATATCATATTTATGATCATTTCTTTAAACACGTGCCAGTTTACAGCTATCTCAGCATGCATCCATGTTTGGGTGTCGTCAGCACACTTATGCCTAAATTAAATAATATGCTGAGTCCCAGACTACCTTGAATTCCTGTGACAGAAAATCTTTGGAGACATTGGACAGGACTCTCAATAATTGTTCTCAATGGTGATTCGGAATTCCTTCCTCACTAACTCCTTTCCCATTTGCCACAGTATACACTACCAGCAGACAAAATGCTCATGTGTCTGCTTTTTGAATCACTATATATTTTAGAGGCAAGTCATTCATACAGCGGTAATTTCCTCTTTATATCCAGTGTATGTGTGGCTCATATTAAGTGCTGGAAGTACAAAGCTTATTAAGCTGGAAACTAAGCCTTTAAGTACTTTTTTAAAATAGTAGGAGAGAAAAGAGAAGCATGACAACAAATGTTCAGAGAAGCATAAGTGAAACATTACTTTATATGGCCCAGGAGGTATGGTTGCTGAAAATTACAAGCCAATTTTTTGTCTACAAATATGAACTTTATAATAATTCTGATGGAAGGGACTTTCTCCAGAAATAGGAAATCCTCTGTCACTGTAGGTTTTAAGACATAATCTGTGCAGCCACTTGGTGGGGATCTTATAGAAGAAATTAAAACACCACAAGATAATTTTACTAAAAACTTTTAAAAGATTCTTCAAACCCTGAAGAGATCTATTCATCACAGCCCTACTTGGGGCTTCTGGCTAACTTTTGAAACCTCTGGCTTCTAAAATCTTGAGTTTTCTATAAGTATTTCTAGCTAATTATTAGAGCAAAGGTATTAAATGTCACCTTAACACTTCCTTGTTATTCTGAGAAGAGAGTTTTATCTATCTAGTTCATATAATTTATGGAAAAATTATTTCTTTGGATTTTTTTTTTTTCCTTTACAGAACAGAAAGCCATGAGAAAAGATCTGGTTGTTTATTTATTGGATCATTTTGATATTTTATAATAAGTTATATTAAGAAAAAATGATTAGAGGCAATCAGCATTATTCAACTTATTGGCCATGTTAACAATTTTTTAGTCTTTTTTTAGGAAACTTGAATGCAAACAAGACATTTTAAAATGCAAATACCTGAAACTGATATGGCTGAAGTAAAGTTAATTAATAGGGAATAACTGCTTCTAATTAATTAGAAATATTCCTAAGAAGAGATCACATAACAGGCCTCTCATACAAGGAGACATTATTCAGTCCAAGTCTGAAACACTATGTAGCCTGTAGGCCGAAAAGATCATAGAATTCATAGCATCATTTATAGAATATAGTAATTGAAATATTTCTTATTTGTAATTGAAATATTTCTTATTAAATATAAATATTTCTTACTGGCAATGGATTTTGAATTGAATTTATTTAAAATAATTTCTGTGTATGAATTTCTCATTTAATGAAGTACAATAAGATAGAAAGAATATACTGAATCACTTCACCAAAAAAAAATGGTGGATGTTCAATTATTTCAAGAGGTAGCATAAGATCAAGAGCGGATGGTATTGAAGGAAGAAGTCCAAGATGTACTGAAGACATTGGGGAAAAACAAGGCTGTAGGAATTGATGGAATACCAAATGAGATGTTTCAACAAACAGATGCAATTCTGGAGCTCCACTCCTATGCCAAGGAATCTGGAGGAAAGTTACCTGGCCAAACAACTGGAAGAGATCCATATTTATGCCCATTCCAATGAAAAATTATCTAACAGACTATGGAAATTATTCAACAATATCATATATAAGTTTTGTGAAAATAATTTTAAAATGGTTGCAGCAATACATATATAGGGAATAGTTACAAATTCAAGCCAGATTTGGAAGAGGACACAGAATCTGGGTTATCAATGCTATGTCAGAGAGATTTTGGCTGAAAGCTGATAATACCAGAAAAATATTTACCTGTGTTTTATTGGCTATGCAAAGTTATTTTATCATGAAAAAAAATTCAGACAACATTGTTGTTCTGGTTACCTCATGCCGCTCTGACAAGAATATACTAGAAATAGGATGGCCTTAACAAACAGGAGTTTATTCTTACAATTT
>NW_006922307.1:920739-922304 GCF_000298275.1 Orycteropus afer afer | reverse complement strand
CAGTAGATTCCACCATGGAGTTGATTACCAGTTTCATCATAAGGAATACTATATTCAGCTGCCCAGCCACTCAACCAGGTCTAGCCAAGCTGACATACAAACATAACCATCACAATTGTGAAGAATGGAAATTCCAGAATGCTTATTTATCCTGATAAGGAACTTGTACATAGACCAAGAGACAATCATTAGAACAGAACAACAAGATAGTGCATGGCTTATAATCAGGGTTGTATCCTTTCACCACATTTATTCAATCTGTACGCTGAGCAAATAATCCTAGAGGGTAGACTATATAAAGAAGAATTCAGCATCAGAATTGTAGGAAGAAGCATTAACAACTTGTGATATTCAGTTATTCTTGCTTGCTGAAAGCAAAGGCTTAAAGCACTTACTGTTGAAGAATGAAGACTATAGCCTTCAGTATGGATTATGCTTCAACATTCAGAAAACAAAAATCCTCACAATTGGACCAAAAAAGCAACATCATGATAAAGGGAGAGAAGATTGAAGTTGTCAAGAATTTAATTTTACTTGGATCCATAATTAACACCTATGGAAGCAATAGTCACTGAATCAAAAGATGTATTGCATTGAGCAAATCTGCTGCAAAAGACAGCTTTAAAGTATTAAAGAGCAAAGATATCATTTTGAAATGTAAGGTGTGCCTGACCCAAGTCATGGTATCTTCTATAGACTTCTAAAGCTGGACAATGAATAAGGAATATCAAACAAGAATCTAGGTATTTGAATTATGGTATCGATGAATATACCTTGTACTACTGGAAGAAGGAACAAATATGCCTTGGAAGATGTACAGCCAAAATGTTCCTTAGAAATGAGGATGGTGATACTTTGTGTCTCATACTTTGGACATATTATCAGTAGGGGGCAGTCTCTGGAGAAGATATCCTGTTTGGTAAAGTAGAAAGAGTAAAAGAGGAAAACCCTTAATGAGGTAGATTGATACAGTCACTACAACAATGAGCTGAAGCATAGAAACAATTGTGATGATGACTCAGGACACGGCACTGTTTCGTTCTGTGGTACGTAGGGTCGCTATGTATTGGAACTGACTTGATGGTACCTAACAACATAACATTATTTTAATTTTAATTATACATTGAAATATTCTAACATTTTTATATTGGAATAGTTGTTTATCACAATAAAGATATATTTTTGACTCAAATTAACTACATTTTTCAATAATTATACACAGAAATATTCATGAATTCCTGAAAATAAGCCAGTGATTAATAACCCAAATGAAGTTTGAAAAGTGAGTTAATGAATGGAAAATATCCAAAGTCCAAAACTGCTTACCAATAATATAATAATGATAAATTATTATTCTCAATACTTGAGTTGATGAAGTACCATTTCAGCTGCAGTAGTCTCTGATTCCCAACATGGTACTGCTACCTGCAACAAGCATATCTGCAGAATTAATGGCAAGTGATATATTCTTTTTTTTTTTTTTTTGAGGTCTTAGAACTTGTATTTATTTATTTAATTTATTGTGATTTGGGTGAAGATTTACAGAGCAAATTCACTTTACATAC
>NW_006922307.1:904595-916774 GCF_000298275.1 Orycteropus afer afer | reverse complement strand
GGGTTTAGTCCACTTTTGTATCCTTCCCTTCAAGGCTCAGGGGTCCAAGATTATCTTCTGTGTCTGTGTTAATTGGTTTCCCTTTTCTTTGTTGAAGAACTTCTGTGCAGTCCTTCTGCCTAGTCTGCCATTTTAGAACTTTTAAGTGATATATTCTTATTAAAGTTAATATTAATAAATTTTCAGATCAAATTGTAATAATTTTTCAGTTTGGAAAATAGAATTTTTTTGGAAATGTTATATATGGCTTTTGCTCAGTTAAATTGATTTATGTATAAAATCAAATGACATAAAAACTATATTCAGAAAGACAGAAAAGTCCTTGAAATACAAATTACAGAATCAGAGAATTAGCCATACAGAAACCATGAGGGAAAAAAGTGACCTATTTATATTTTTTAAGAGAGAAATCTGCATTTACTAGGCTTAATATTTTTAATATGCAACTAATAAAAAATACAGAGTAAAAAGAGGAAACATTAACATGCATAAATTTTTCTCTTTTAAATTAGTTATATTTAATGGGCTTATGCCTCTTAAATGCTCTAAATAATATCACATTATGTTATTTTCAATCATGTTAAGATTTTCAAGATTAGTTATTTATACATCTTTTCTCTAAAATTGAGAAAATATGAGAATAATAATTTTATAAATCATAAAATATGTGAAAACTGACTAAATGTGTAAACACAGGTAAGTACATGATAAATTTAAGTGTTTAGACTACTATGTAATTACTCAGTAGAGTATTATTTCAGGAGCCCTAGTGACACAGTGATTAAGCTTTTGGCTGCTATCCAGAAGGTCAGTGGTTCTAATCCACCAGCTGTTCCACAGGAGAAAAGATGGGGCAGTCTGCTTTTCTAAGGACTTATAGCCTTGGACCATCTGAGGGCAATTTTACTCTGTCCTTACATTGTCACTATGAGTCAAAATCGAGTCATTAGTAATGGGTAAGGTAAGAGTACTATATAGTTACTATGTAAAAGTTATGGTATTTCCTAGCATACTATACAATTACTAAAACTGGGAATTATACCGTAAACATGAATAAAATAACAAGAGAGAAAGAAAGAGAGAGAACAATAGAAAATAATAGCATATCAGTGGCGGTAACACTGAAATGCATTGGGGGAGAATTTTGAGAAATGAAAAAAAAGGTCTAATTTTTATTTTTATTTTTTAATAATCATTGAACAATGTCCTGAAACTCCTTGTTTTATTCTTCCTGCTAACCTCATTTATTAACTTAAATCCTGATGAGAATATATTAAGACCTGGGAGGGGCAGTTAGAGAAAAGTGACATAGAGATGAAACAAAAATTTCTAAGGTACAGTAAGAAAGTCTCTGAATTTAGGAATGTTGTATGGTGTTTGGATTAAAAAAAATCTAAATGGACACATAAGATTTCTCTTACTTAAATTCTGAAGATGTGTTTAACAAATAGCTCAAAAATGCCAAGCTCACTGCAGTCCAGTCTTTTCTGACTCATAGCAACCCCTCCTTGGGGTTCCCAGGCTGTATCACTACAGAAGTAGATGCCCAACCTTCCTTCCCAGGAGTAGCTGGTGGGTTTGAATAGCCAGCCTTCTGGTTAGAAGGCAAATGCCTTAGACACTATGCCACCATAGCTAGGAAAATATAAATTTTGTCCATTAAGAAACAAAATGATATTCCGTGCTTTATCACACATCCTAAATTCAGATAAATAAAAGACTGTAGAATCTGGTTTTAGGAATGCAAAATAGTTTTCTTCCAGAATTTTAATATACTTATCATTATAAATACATCAATTTGTTTTTACTCACAATTCTGTATCATTTTGTATATATTTTCTTTTTATAATATAATACTCGCTTCTGTTCTAAGAGCTCAATTTTCTCTCTACACCAAATGATCTTTCCCATATTAGTACTGACTCCTATAAAAAACAAACGTGTAAATAAATATTCAAAATATATGATTTGTTTAAAAATAAATCCCTGTGTGTAGTACTGTGAGATCTTTTATAGCAGGTAATTTTTATAATTAATTAATCACAATTAATCATGTATCCTTATGCTCTTATCTGCTTTCAGCACATTTTCCACATGTGCTCTGGTGGCATAGTGCCTAAGGCATCTGACTGCTAACCAGAGAACTGGTGGCTCAAACCAAGCAGCCACTCCTTGGAAGGAAGGTTGGGTAATCTACTTCCGTGGTAATTCCACCTTGGAAACCCAAGGAAGGTTTACCATGAGTCAGAAAGGATTAGACTGCAGTGAGTTTGTTTAAGACTCTCAAATGAGCAATTAAAAAATACTGTAAAAATGTATGCACTTAATTGAATGATTTAAATATGAAATTATTCACATCTAAGCCTGTTTTATGATTACTCAGGTAAACTAAGATATTTAGAATTCATTCCTAAATGTTAATATTTATTGAATTTGAAGGTTTTTTTTACAAGTGAAATGTTGCTAGCAAGGAAAGTTGCTGGTTTATTGATCAACTTTGCCTACAATTTTCTTAAAACCATCTTAATTGTTCAGAAGACAGAGCTCTAGAAGTCAATTCCCTTTTTGCTTTTATAAAGCTTTCCAATGTTTATGAATAGTTTAATTGCCTATTTTATTTGGTTTCTGTGTGGGTTGCTTTACCTTTTTGTCTTATTTTCTAGTTCACTGAATTGTAAAAGAGTATTAAGAACATGGCAAATTGTGGTGATCCCCTAAATGGTATTTTTTCCATTGTTTCTCCTTTTTATCTTTAATCTCATTCAATTTTTTTAAAAAATGTTCCCCAATGAAAGAAATCTTGCAGGCAGATTTTTATGATAATCATCTATCTATAATCTTCTTATGTATTTTATTTTCTTCACTTAATAAAGTATAAAATCACTTGAAATTATATTTTAAAAACCAACAATAATTTAATTCTGTAGAAATTTTGCATAAACAAATTATATATGCTCCCAGAAACAGTAAAGAAATAAAAGTTCCTGCACTAAAGAAACTCAGAAACTGGTCTTTTGTTGTTGACAGTGAGGTGTGGCTATTTCCCTTGCAAGTAACTGGCTTTTCTAGGGAGGAAAATTTTTTTTAGCATGATTCCAATTTCTTAAGAGACTACGAGCCTCTTTCTATTCTCATGGAAATTCTGATTACTATATTTCAGAAAGGAGCTCTGGTAGCATAGTGGCTAAAGCACTTGACTGCTAACCAGAAGGCTGGCGGTTCAAACCCACCAGCCACTCCTCGGAAGGAAGGTTGGGCAATCCTACTTCCATAGTGATACTGCCTCGGAAACCCAAGGAAAGGTCGCTATGAGTCGGGGCCGACTCGACGGCACATAACAACAACAACATATTTCAGAAATGTGTATAGTTCTATGTTTCACTTGAGATGATTGGAAACTAAAGATTCAAGAATCATGGCTATATTTCAATAAAGGGAAAAAGGGCTCAATTGGTTTTATTTGTTTGATCTTCTTGTTGAACCTCTAAGAGAAATTAATCAGTAAACCAACTTCTAATAAATTTCTATAATTGAAAATATTTATCTCTGACTTTACAATTTCTCTTCCAGTGCCTTATTATTTTCCATCTTTATAGATTACAGTTGATTTCCCCATAGTCTGCCAGTGCGGAGGCTCTTCTCTACCTTCACCCTGGTACCATCTCTCAACTTTCCCAAAATCCTCACTGACTTCCTTGCATCCTTAAGAGTGTACTGTTATAGGTATGGTGTAGTAGAACGGTCACAGTCAATCAGATTGCATTCACACTTCAGGTTTTGTACTTTTAGCTATGTGAATTTATACAAGCCACCTAATCTCTTGGACCCTCGGTATCCTCATTTGTACAATGGCATACTACATACTACTGAAAAAAAATTAAGAAAGATAAGGAATTTGGTATAGAGTTTTCAATATTTTAGGGGTAATTCCTTTGAAAAAATAACTCTAAATTTGTTGGATTATCTGGAATTGATTTGCCCCCCAACTCATGGGGAACCCATGCACAGTGGGACAAAATGCTCTCTGGTTCTATGTCGTCCCCATGATTGGTTGTAGATTGTCCCCTAGTGATCTAAAAGTTTTTTTTTTTTTTTTTTGACTGATCTCTGGAAATATCGGCAGGACGTTTTCCTACTATGAAAGCTTCATTGAAATCCCTTGAACATCGTGGCAATACATAAGCCTCCACTAAGAAGTGAGTAGTGGCTCCTCATGAGGTGTGTTGTCCAGAAACCGAATCTGGGTATGTCAGGAGTCGCATCATTGAACTCCCACTGCTCTCCCACAACTCTAAATTACTTGTGGATACTTCCTTGAGACTTTTTTTTTTTTTTTAACCTTGGTTATCTGGCTAAGGAGAGTACTATGTTTTGAATGATATGCTTTTGAGCCAAATTCAAAACTGAAACTGTAACTCTCCCTCTGTGTGTGTGTGAGTAATTACCAAAGAAGTAACAAGAAGCAGGCACTAGAGACACTAGGGCTTTATACTCACATTTGATATTTTTGTTTGACATCACTATCCCAATTGGAAATTTAAATGTTAACTATGATGAGATTACAAATTTATCCACCTTATATTCATATGAGCAAAAGTTTGTCTTCTTTACCTTATCTATAATTGGTCTGATCTTCCCCTGAACCTCCCTCCTCTCAAACTGCAGGGAAGTATGGTATTAAACACACACACACATACACACACACATGTGCCCATACTACAAGAACAAGATAATTCAATTTGGTAAACTCAAATGAAGAATGTTTACCATTAATTTGTGTAATCTAATTTGCTTATAATAATTAAATTATGTTATTTCCAAGATAACATCTAGATATGAAAGTTTGCGTAATTATGTTTTGGGGAGTAAGTACTGGCTAATGTTCCTACAGAAAAGACTGGGTGGAACCCATTCTAGGACATTCTGCAGGTAAAATCAGTGCCCATTGCAGCCTGTCATCTGGTTTCTTAATGGAATCACATTATCCTTCTTGCATTTTCCTCTCAGATTTGACCCACATTGTCTACTCTGTGACTCTCAGTTACAGTGTAGCTTCGCTTCTACTCTAGTAACCTCCCTGGTAAACTTACCAAACAGAACCTACAGAGCTTACACATCCCATCACAGGGGATAAAGAAAATTATGGATATCATTCACATAACATAAGATCTAACGGAGAACTAAGGAGCCACATTCAGGTCATCTTTGTGATACACTGTACCTTAAAAATTATTTTACACTCATGAATAGTAAAATGAGGGTAAAGGTGTTCTGCAAATCTTTCCCCTCAATAAGTTGTCAAACAGATATGGAACAACAGCCTCATTGCTTTTAAGTTCTCCCTCAACGTGCTTATCACTCCTTACAACCTTCTGGAATTGTAGGCTTTTTTTCTTAAAATTCTTCATTCTTCCTCCCATAATCCCCCTGAGTAGCTGGAGTCAGATTTGCCTTCCTTTTTCTAAGTTCCACAGGGGCACGAAAGCTATCCTCTCTGGCATACATGTTGGATGAGATACTCTTTTATATCCCATCTTCCTGCCATCTGAAATAGCATTCATGTATTCTGTTTCTCCCCTGTCTGACAGGGTGAGTGTTGGAAGAAAAAACAGATTATAAATGCTGTTGTTAGCTGCCTTCAAATTCTCTCCAACTCAGAGCCGCCTCATGTATAATAGAACAAAATGTTACCTGGTTCTATATTATTTCATGATTGTAGATGACTAGATAAAAAAGCCAAAACCATAGTCATTGAGTTGATTCCAACTCTTAGCATTTCTACAGGACAGAGTAAAACTGTTCCGTTGGGTTTGCAAGGCTGCAAATCTTTACAGAATCAGATTGCCTCACTTTTGTCCCACAGAACTGTTAGTGGGTTTGAACTGCTGACATTTTGGTTAGCAGCTGAATTTTTTAACCACTGTACCACCAGAGCTCCTTAAGTCACCAAACAGAGAACATAAATTGTGAGATATGTCAGAAATTTAAAACTCAACATGTAACTTTTATTAGTATATTTTTTACTTCACATACTCTCTTATCATATAAAAATAAATTTGGTAAATATTATGAGAATTTAATTTGATCATAAAAATAAATTTATACAAAGATGAGCCCTTTTACACATACAGTACTGTATTGACAGTGAAGGCAAGCATGGATATACGGGTGGATAAATGGGTGGACAGGTTGAACTATTAGGTGTGTCTATGCAGTGGGGAGTGTACTGTAGACCATGTATAGGGTGGACAGACAGTGGTTCTACAAGTGTATTTGTGTGTTCCGTAAGAATTCCCAGATGTATAGTAGAGCTGACAATGAACAAGATTATAGTCACATCTTGGTCACAGTCAGCTACACAGAGGGACTGAGTAGTTGAACCTGTGGGCTCAGAACCATAGTCGCAGGGGACATCAAGCTCAATTGGCATAACATATTACACAAAACATTATTCCACCTCCTACTTTGGCAAGTAGCAACTGGGATCTTAAAAGCTTGAAATCAGCCATCTAGATGCAATGATGGGTCTCTCCTCAGAGCAAAGAAGAATGAGGAAAATCAAAGATTCGTGGAAACAATTAGTCCAAGATCACCATGTGATCTTCAGCCTATACAACTATGAGACCAGAAGAACTAGATGTTCCCCGGCTAGCACTGTCAACAACTCAGAGGGGAATCTATGTAGAAGATCCTGGATAGAGAGGGAGATCAATGTGGAAAAAACTCAAAATCATTTGGGAAAAAAAAAAAAAAATAGGGACCATGTTTGCTGGTCTGATAGAGCCTGGTGGAGCCACTGAGACCATGGCCCCTAGCTGCCCTTCAGGTCTGTAATTGAACCCACACTTGTAGCTTTCAGCTAAACAAAAGACAGGCATATGAGGTGAACATTTACACCAAGTAGCTACACTGCTTGGAGGGAATAATCATGGGAGAAAAGAAGGGCTGTTCATGCATAAGGAGACAGACAGCTCAGGGAGCAGGAGTGCATGGAGGGACGGACACAGGGAAGAGGTAACTATAGGGAGGAATTGGGAGGGGAGCTGTTGCATTGTGGTAAATCGTAGTCAATGTCATGAGACAAGTGTATGTGAATTGCTGTATGGAAAGTGAATTTGCTCTGAAACCGTCACTCAAATCACAATGAAAATAAATAAATAAATTTGTATTCCTCTATAGAATGAATGAAACATTCAGTTTCTACTTATAAGATTTTTTTAAATTTGTGTGACGTTGGTGTGATTATGTGTATACTTATTCATGTTTAGTCTTTTTCTTTTCAATCTTGCACTTTCAAGTCATTTTTTTTTTTTTTTTGAGGCTCTTTTATTAAGCCTTAGAGAGAACTAAGACAAAACAAAGATAATCATCCAGGATAGGAGAAACCATTAGCATGTGCAGAAAGCTAATGTACAGTACAGAAAACTCAAGACATGGACTTTGAATTAAAAATTTCAAAGTGGTCATGAGCAGTAAGAGACCAAATCTCACATTTATCACACTTAAAATAACGTTTTTCTGTCTTATCACATTGTACGATGTCACAGAAGATACTGGAGTTGGATAATTAGTGTAATTGTAGTAAAAGTACTGATTTGTAAAGGGAAAAATGACTTTATGACCCATAAAAACAAATCCTGTACTCATGTTTGCAGTTTTATTTCCGTTTTTTTCTGAGAAAATTGGTACTGAATATAACAGATCAAAATAATTTTACTTCCTTGATTTAGCTTTTTATGGCTTGTAACCACAATGACCTGCCCTGGACCATTAGGTCATCTCACTGATTGCCCAGGAGCCCTTTAACTCTTAATTGAATCAGTAAATTATTCTTTTTAGAAAAAGCTTCTGAGTT
The DNA here is from genome assembly GCF_000298275.1 of Orycteropus afer afer. Taxonomy (NCBI): domain Eukaryota; kingdom Metazoa; phylum Chordata; class Mammalia; order Tubulidentata; family Orycteropodidae; genus Orycteropus; species Orycteropus afer. The sequence goes on along the minus strand of NW_006922307.1, from coordinate 908,919 downwards.
ATTTCTCAAAGAAAAAGATCATTATAAAAGAGAAAATGTTTCAGTTCCTTTTTTTGTTATGTATGTTGTTGTTGTATTTTAAAATTTCAACACTTTCAAAGAATTTTAACAATAGAGAAAATAAGACAGAAAGGAATGTAAATGAAAGTAAGTTGGGCTCTTTGATGTGGACCTGGATATACTTTTGGGAAACTCCAGTGTTGGTGGAAGGAAAGAAAGATCCTTTTTCACACGGTTTACAATGTGTTTTATATTGACCAGTAAGAATGAGAGTTCTTTGTATCAGATAAAGTTATCTTAATAAGGATCTAACTGTATCTGAAAATTGTCATTCCAGTTAAGGCTGAAACATGAGACATATGTCTCATTCTCCTATTTGCACTTCATGTTTTTCAGTTTTATGTTTTTCTTTACTTGAAATATAGTCTAGTATTTAGCTATTAGAGCATTACTTTCCCCAAATGTATAATTAAGATCATCACAGCACTTTCACTGCAACTTCTATTTTTCAAGGATTATAATCTGTGCTACAAAAATATGAAAATTTGGTGAAAGTATGTTTATCCAATTCAAATATAAGAATAAATGGGTAATTTGAGCTGATTAATTAGGTAAGAATAGGAAGCTAATTTCATGCTTATTAAGGAGCTCTGGTAGCATAGTGCCTAGGGCATTTGACTGCTAACCGGAAGGCTGGAGGTTCCAACCCACCAGTCACTCATTGGAAGGAAGGTTGGGCAATCTACTTCTGCCATGATACTGCCTCAGAAACCCAAGGAGGGGTCATTATGAGTCAGGTCCAACTTGATGACACATAACAACAACAACAACAAGGTCCAATTTAAAGATTTAATACACTTTTAAATGTAGAAGTGCATGCATAATTCTGAGTAAAGTGAAATCCTACAGATAATGCTTATGTAGTGAGCGCACAATTAAATTCTGAATTCATAAGTCTAGTTTTCAATTGTAGTGGATGTAATTAGTGCCAGTACTCGCTGCTCCTGAAATCCCTTCACCAAAGCTGTGCTCTCTTACCCATCTCTAGTGAATGTTACCAATAACACTCAGAACTGCTCTTTCTGTGGGGAAGATAACTCTTAACAGGCCTCACTGAGAAACATTAACTTCCATGAAGAAAGAGAACAAAAATTTAGTCCCTTGTCATTAGGTAAAACCAATTATTTATTATACTTTGCCACTTCAGAGCTTCCTTATGGCAATAGTTTGAAGTTAATAACCTGACAAGCCAAAATCCTTGTTTAACATTCTGCCCTTGACCTTCTCTGTTTCCCACACTTCCTTTCTTCTGAGACAACTTCCTCAATCAATCTCTTTTTAAAATGTCTTTAAAGTGTTAAAGAGCAAAGATGTCACTTTGAAGAATAAGGTGTGCCTCACCAAAGCCATGGTATTTTCAATCTCCTCATATGCATGTGATAGCTGGACAATGGATAAGGAAGACCACAAGAAGAATTGATGCATTTAAATTATACTGTTGAGAAGAAACATTGAATAAACCATGGATTATCAGAATAGCAAACAAATCTATCATGGATGAATTATAGCCAGAATGCTTTTTAGAAGCAAGAATATCAAGACTTTGCCTTTCATACTTCAGTCACATTTTCAAGAGGGATCAGTCCCTAGAGAAGATATCATGTTTGGTGAAATAGAGAGAGGGTCAGCCAAAAAGAGGAAGACACTCAATGCGATGAATTGACCCAGTGGCTACTACAATGGACTCAAGCATAGCCACAACTTTGAGGATGACACTGGATCAGGAAATGTTTTGTTCTGTTTTATACAGGGTTGTTATGACTTGGAATTGACTCAAACACCTAACAATAACATTTTTTGTTATGAGGGAACCCAATCTAAAGAAATTAGCATTTTTTTTTTTTTTTTCCAATGGAATTTTACCTAGTAAGCTCAGAACAAGTGCTGGTTAATGGAGGAGATTAATGCTTTAAGATTTTTCTTTAAGAACTCTTCACTGCACATGGGTCTCACATATTACTATGTGAGGCAAGACCATGTCAGAAACTGCAAGTACCACATACCAAACCCATCCTGGCTCATTTTAATACAACCATTAATACTAATGCTTTGATAAGAATCTAGGCCAATTTTAAGCTGTATGAAACACAAAATCCTTACCACATAAGTATGATTTGTTTAATAAAATAGAACTTGCTGTTCTGATTCAAGTCTTTTTTTCCTCTCTTATGAATTTTTTACACAACTGCAAGAGGGATATTTATAAAATCCAAATACCAAACCAAACCAAACCTGTTGCTTTCAAGTAGATTTTGGCTCATAGAGAAGAGAGTGTAGCAATAAAATAGAAATAATAATAATTAAAAAAAAAAAAATTGTTTATTTCGTGAGCTGCTATTTCAATGAATGCAGATTCACTCATTTAAATTGCTAGAAAGTACAAAGATAAGGTGGTTTTTTGTGTTTGTTCTTTTAAATTGTCCACAACTAGTGCCTCAGAGGTTGATATCAAGGTTAAATTACAGAACTAATGATCAGAAGTGGATCAGCTGCAATTCCTTACTCTACCAAGGACTTTGTAATGAAATTTTATCAGAGATTAACATTGTTGTTACTACATCTGTGCAAAGAAGCAAAGGAGAAGCTCAATATCTTCAGCCAAAACAAGGCCACGAGCAGACTGTGAGACAATCCATCAGTCACTCATATGCAAGTTCAAGTTGAAGCTGAAGAAAATTAAAACAAGTCCATGAGACCCAAAATATGACCTTGATTATATCCCTCCTGAATTTAGAGAGCATCTAAAGAATAGATTTGATGCAATGAACACCAGTGACTGAAAACTGGAAGAATTGTGAGATGACATCAGGAACATCATCCATGAAGAAGCAAAAAGTAATTAAAAAGACAGGAAAGCAAGAAAAGACCATGAAGGATGTCAGAAGAGACTCTGCAACTTGCCCTCAAAAGGAGAGTAGCTAAAGCAAATGTAAGAAATGACAAGATAAAAGAGCTGAAAAGAAGATTTCAAAGAACAGCTTGAGAAAACAAAGTCAATTATTAGAATGAAATGTGCCAAGAGTTGGAGTTAGAAAACCAAAAGAAAAGAACACACTCGGGATTTCTCAAGCTAAAAGAACTTGAGAAAAAATTCACGCCTCGAATTTTAGTATTAAAAGATTCTATGACCAAAATATTGACTGATGTAGGAAACATCAAAAAAAGATGGACAGAATAAACAGAATCACTGTACCAAAAAGAATTGGCCAATGTTCTTCCATTTCAGGAGGTGGCATATGCTCAAGAACCAATGGTATTAAAGGAAGAAGTTGAAGCTGTACTGAAGGAATTGGCAAAGAACAAGGCTCCAGGAATTGATGGAATACCCATTGGGATGTTTCAACAAATAGATGCTGCCCTGGAGGCACACACTTGCCTCTGCCAAGAAATTTGAGAGATAGCTACATGGCCTACTGACTGGAAAAGATCCATATTTGTACACATTCCAAAGAAAGGTTATCTCACAGAGTGTGGAAATTATTAAATAATATCATTAATATCACATGCAAGTTAAATCTTTGAGAAGATAATTCAAAAGCATTTTCAGCAATATATTGACAGAGAACTTCCAGAAATGCAAGCTGAATTCAAAAGAGGACATGGAACGAGGGCTATCATTGCTGATATCAGACCGATCATGGTTGAAAGCAAAGAATACCAGAAAGATTTTTACTTGTGTTTTACTGACTATGAAAAAGTGTTTGATTGTATGGATCATAAAAATTTATGGATAATAGTGAGAAGAATGGGAATTTCAGAACACTTGATTGTGTTCATCAGGAACCTATACATAGACCAGGAGGCTGTTGTTTGAATAGAACAAGGGTATATTGCATGGTTTAAAATCAGGAAGGGAAAATATCAGGGTTGCATCCTTTCACCATACTTATTCAATCTTTATGCTGAACAAAGAATCCAAGAAGCTGGACTGTATGAAGAAGAACATGGCATCATTTGCTGTTAAGTGCCGTAGGATTGTTTCCGACTCATAGCGACCCCATGCACAGCAGAACAAAACGCTGCCCGATCCCGTGCCAGCACCACAATCCCTGCTATACTTGAGCCCATCATTGCAGCCACCGTGTCAATCCATCTCATGGAATGCCTCCCCCTCTTTTATCGACCCTCCAACCTGCCAAGTATGACATCCTTCTCCAGGGAGTGGTCTCTTCTTACAACATGACCAAAATAGGTGAGACGAAGTCTGGCCATTCTTGCTTCCAAGGAGCATTCTGGCTGCACTTCCTCCAGGACAGATCTGTTA
>NW_006922307.1:899029-902315 GCF_000298275.1 Orycteropus afer afer | reverse complement strand
TCCCGGCATAGTAGATCATATGGTTGTCTGATTCAAAATGGCCAAAACCAGTCCATTTCAGCTCACTAATGCCAAGGATATCAATCTTTATGCTTTCCATTAATTTTTCATAAATTTTCTTCAAATCAATTGTTTCTCAACATAATTATTTCTTATAATCAAATGAAAATAATGTGTTTACATATGAGTTATGAATCACATATGTCTTGTACATTTTGAAAGTGTTAATGGCCAGGAAAGAAAAATGTCCTATAAGAAAGAGCAGAATTTAAGAATACTAAAATGTTTCCAGATTAAAATGTTGTTGTTGTTGTTATGAACCATTGAGTCAGACCCGACTCATAGTGACCCCTCCTTGGGTTTCTGAGGAAGTATCACTATAGAAGTAGATTGCCTCATCTTCCTTCTTAGGAATGGCTGGTGGGTTTGAACCACCAGCCTTCTCATAAGCAGTCAAGTGCCTTAGGCACTATGCTACCAGAGTTCCCTCCAGATTAAAATAGTACTCTATATTATTGCAGATTGTATTTTCCAAAAAGTGGCCATGACAATATCCTCAATCCCTCATGTCTCTCACAATTTTGTCTTGTCATCCTCCCATCAATGAGAGTTCTGTCTCTTCCCTTTTAATTGGAATGTATTGTGCCACACTTACCATTTACAATATGTGACAAAATTGATGCTATGTGAATTATGAAACTAGGTCATAAAAGGCAATGCAGGTTCTTCTTCATTTGCTCCCATGGAGTTCTGACCTGCTATGTGACACCATCATACTAAAGGGTCAACTTATATGTTCTCAAGTCAACAGCCCAAGCTGAGCCCTTGGCTTATAGATAACCATGTGAATTAGCCATCTTGGTCCACCAGCTGAGAAAAGAACACATGTTTACACTTTATATTAGGGAAAAAGAAGATGTATAGATAGCTATAAGAAATTTTTTTTTCTGCTATTTTCCTTTCGATGTGTTAAGATTGGAATTTAAACTAAAGGATCAGTAGTATGAGGAAGTTTGGCTAAGATATTGGCCAGGGTAACACTGCTACATCACTGGACAGTATGGCTCATAGAGAAAATACACTTTTTTTTTTTTTCATTCTTCTCACATTTTTCCTTACAGATCACCAAGCTGTATCAGTTTCAAGCCTGCTTACACTGAAGAACATAGAAGTGAATTAAAAGTCTAATCAGTGGCCTCAGAGGTGCAACAACACTTCCAGATAGGGGGAGTGTGGTAAAATAACCATAACAGTAAAAAAGAAAATAACATAAAGCATACATACAGTACAGCCCACATTTATTGGGTACTTCCCATGTTTCAGGAGATCTCATAGCACAGTTGTTAAGGCATTTGGCTGCTATCCTTCAGGTCAACATTTCAAATGCACCAGTCACTCCACAGGTGAAAGAAGAGGCAGTCTACTTCTGTAAAGATTTACAGCCTTGGAAACCCTATAGGCAGTTCTACTCCGTCCTATAGGGTCATGAGTTGGAATTGACTTGATGGTGGTGTGTTTTTCCCATAGTCTATTAACTGTGACAAATTGTTTTCAGTTATTCTTCCACTATTCTTCCCAATATATATATAAAGAAACTGAGATACAGGAAGTCTAAGTAAACTGTCAAAATTTGCATAGTAGTAATTGATAGAAATTGTAAAAATAGAACAAAACAACAACAAGAGTAACCTGACTTAAAAATCAAAACCATTATGACATTATGATTTACTTCCTCTAGAAAATGGCATTTGGATTTTTTTTTTTTTTGTTTTTTTAAAGAGTGGTTGTCAAATGAAAATTTTCTTAAAACTAAGAAGCTACCTGACCAAAGAGATGTCTCAGACTTAGTTTTAGTAGATATAAAAATAAATATGCATACCGATCACAGCACCCAAGCATACATTATAAAATGTGAAGGACTACATGTAAATCATTGATTTGCTATCATTATTGAAGTTGATCTCATAAGGATGTTTCAGAATAGCTGTGTTGCTGTTCTCAGCCATACAATAATTCAATTTTATATGACAAAAATGCTTCCCTACCTTCTAATTTATATTTGTCTGAATTTAGAAAGTAATATTTCTTTATGTTGCACAATCATGGAATCATGACAGTCAGTCTACGAAGGAGTGGCTAGAATGTGTAAGTGTATTTGAGTGTTTGTTAAATTTAATTGTACCTATCATTTGTAAGTGTATTTCTCTTGAGTAAGGAAGAGAGTATCAGAAAGCACACCACATAAATTATTTTCTTTGTAGACTCATCATCAAAAAAGATATAGAAATATGAAGGCTTTTGTAGTTCTACTTGGCAGAATAATAAACTAAGACCTCAGAACAAATAGAAGCCTTCTTAAGCCTTTTGTTTGTCTCCTGAGTTGAAATATAAGAGGTGAACAAGCTCAATGTGCTAGAAAAGCATTAGATAGCAGCCAGGGCTCTAAGCTTCGGCTAATACATATGGATGTAGCAGCTTTCCACGACAGGAGTAACTCTGCAATTGGTGTATGAGACGGAATGTATTGTCTGATTCTAAGCTAAGGCCAGGAAGGTCAGCAAGAGGATCATACTTTATTTTACTTTTAGGACTAACTTGAATGGTAGCAACTGTAGTTGTACTCTTAGGCTTCAATGCAAGCATGACAAGAAAAATAAAATGAAATAAAAGTGAGACAGCAGATACATGGGAAAAAAAATCAATGGACTAAATGAGGTTGTTTGCTTTTCATTTTAGTTTGTATATTAAGGAAATTGATTTGTCATCTAAACTATAACATCTATGAGAGCTAATTAAATATATCAACCTCTCATTAAATTTTCTCTCAACAAAGAATGGTATGAAAATGTCAGTAATAATAACAATTTGAGAAATCAACAGCTATAGAAGCAAGGACCTACATGTAGAAATAAGGTTAAATTAGCATAGGTGGTCAGAAATTCTTCTATTATTGAGATGTATTATATTAAACCTATATGCATTATTTTGAAATCAACTTGGAGGAAAAATACCATTAAATAATTTATGAGATATTTATGATTGTAGCATAAAACTTTATGTTGTCCAAAGGAGATTTAAAATAGAACAATTAAACAATTCTTTGAGTATTGATCTTCATACTTTTGCCAAAGCTTATGTATTATGTTTTATCATGCTATTTGATAGTAAATTTGATGTAGAAATTTTTCATTTTTTTAAGGAATATATGAAACCTAATATTTTTGGTAATCTAATCTGTAAAACTTTTGGGAAATTTTGATTTTTTCAATTTATATTATAAAATCAT
>NW_006922307.1:891297-898881 GCF_000298275.1 Orycteropus afer afer | reverse complement strand
TAATATAGAAGATAAATTTTTTCAACAAGTTGCACACACACAAAAAATATTGAACTATGCAGTAATTTTTAAAAAATCTGATTCTCCATAACTTGAGATTCTACAAATATAAAATATTGAACTTTTGTTGTTAGGTGTCTTTGAGTTGGCTCAGACTAATAACAACCCTACGTACAATAGAACAAAACACTGCCTAGTCCTACACCATTCTCACAATCCTTGCTATGCTTGAGCCCATCGTAGCAACCACTGTGTCAATCCATCTTGTTGAGAGTCTTCCCCTTATTCGCTGACCATCTACTTTACCACGCATGATATCTTTCTCCAGAGAACGCTTCCTGCTAACAATATGAACAAAGTGGGTGAGACGAAGCATGTCCATTCTTGCTTCCGGTGAGCTTTCTGGCTGCACTTCTTCCAGGACAGATTTATTCATTCTTCTGGCAGAACATGGTATTTTCAGTATTCTTTACCAACACCACAATTCAAGGCATTAACTTTTCTTTGGTCTTCTTTATTCATTGTCCAACTTTCACATGTGTTTCAGGCAATTGAAAATACCACAGCTTGGGTCTGGCATATCTTATTCTTCAAACTGACATTTTTGCTTCTTAACACTTTAAAGAGGTCTTTTACAACAGATTTTCCCAGTTCAATATCATGTCTGATTTCCTGACTGTTGCTTCCATGGATGTGGACTGTGGATCAAAGTAAAATGAAATCCTTGACAACTTTTTATCATTATGTTGCTGATTGGTTCATTTGTGAAAAGTTTGTTTATATTGAGGTGTAATCCATACAGAAGAAGACTGTAGTCTGTGATCTTCATCAGTAAGTGCTTCAAGTCATCTTCACCTTCAGCAAGCAAGGTTGTGTCCTCTGCATATTGCAACTTGTGAATGAGTCTTCCTCCAATCCTGATGCCATGTTCTTCTCCACATAATCCTACTTCTCTTATAATTTGCTTGGCATACAGATTGAATAAGTATGGTGAAAGGATACTACACTGATGTACACCCTTCCTGATTTGAAACCAAGCAGTATCCCCTTGTTCTATTTGAATTACAGTCTTTCAGTCTATGTATAGTTTCCTCATGAGAATTATTGAGTGCATTCTTCTCAATGATATCCATTATTTATTATGATTCACACAGTCAAATGCTTTTGCATAGTCAATAAAACACACATAGACATCTTTGTAGTATTCATTGCTTTCAACTAAGATTCATAGTTTATCAGTGGTGATATCCCTCATTCCATGTCCTCTTCTGCATGCAGCATACACTGGATGCAGTGAACTTGGATTTATTGAACTTCAGCAAGCCTAAATTTCAGGAGTTCATTTGCATATGAAAAAATATTAGAATTGAAAAGGAGTAATAAAATACTAAGTATAATAGACACAATATATATTAAAAATAATAGATTAAATAGAATATGAGTTGTATAATTTTATGAAAAAAAATCAATTAGGGGATCATGTTGTTGTTGTTGTTATATGTCGTCGAGTCGGACCCAACTCAGAGCGACCCTTCCTTGGGTTTCCAAGGCAGTATCACTACGGAAGTAGATTGCCTAACCTTCCTTCCGAGGAGTGGCTGGTGGGTTTGAACCGCCAGCCTTCTGGTTAGCATAGTCACATGCAAATAAACAACAGTGAATTATTCCTGGGGATTTAAATAAAGGTTCTCTGAAAATATGCTACTTAAATTATTCACTAAGGAATGAAGTAATTGATCATCAGATCTGCATTTTAGTAAGATAATTGTAACAGAACTATGAAGAATGTTTTATTTTTCAATGCTTTTAAATGTAAAATTTCAAAAAGACAAGTAAGCTGAGTGATTACTACAATGAACACCCATATGCACACCAGCTAGATTTAAGAATTATTAATATATTACCACGTTTGTGTCATACACACTGTGAAAAAATTCACCATGCAGTCACTAAAAATAGAGATATTTAAAAAATAATCACAGTAGTATTTAAGTTAATGAAGTTAAAGTAAAAATTCCCTAAAACAATCCATATTCAAATTTTATTAGTTGTCTCCAAATAGCCTTTTGTCACTCTTTTTTTTTTTTTTTAAGTAACTAGATATCACTTTTATTGTTGTTGCTGTTAATTGACATTGAGTCCACTCTGACTCACGGAGACACCATGTGTGCAGAGTAGAAGTGAACTCAGGGTTTTCAAAGCTGTAACCATTCAGAAACATATCACAAAAGCTGTCTTCCCAAGTGCCTCTGGGTGGGTTGAAACCACCAACTTTATTAGTAGTTGAGTGCTTAACAATTTGTGCCTCCAAGAGACTCCTGGATGTTTCCTCAATCCATTAAAAAAATGTAAGACCATCTTCTGTGGATATATATATGTATATACATATATACATACATAAAAAAAATATATATATATATTTTTTTTCTCTCATCGCATTATCATTTTGAACAGGCATACATCATTGTTTTGTAGACTATTTTACACAGTCTGAATTTAGCTGATTGTGCTCTTGAGGTATCATTAAACTGAATTCTCCACCTTCTCCATTTCCAAGAAATGGGGAATTGGGTTTAAAGGATTGATTAAAGTCATTTTAAATTTATTTGATACAAACTAGTTAGGTAACAAGTCATCAGGAAACAAATCATGTTTGTTGTACCCTTTATTTGCAATGCCATACTTTTCCTCAGTTAAGGGAGTGACCAACATATCTTCAACTTATCTTTCAATTTTAAATTATATATTCTACTATACAAATGCAAAGAAAAAAAAATTGTGGGAGTCACGTTAGCACCATGTGGTTACAACATCTACTGATGGACCAGCCTTCATTAATTATTTTATCAGAGCCTGCAAAATAGTTATTTTTAAAATCTGTCATATATTCTTCATTAATTAGCTGACATTCTGCCATAAAAGAGAACTTTCCTCATAAACTGGAGGTGAAAATTAGAGCTCATTGTTCTTTTTAAAGAAACAGATTTTAGAAAAAGAGCTAGCATAATAGTTACCACACATGACATTAGATGTGGTTTATTTTTTTCCTTTCTCTTTTTCCATATCAATTTAGACTAACAGATTTTTAAATTTATTCATGTCAATTAAAGATATAATTCTTCTTGTTGCTAAAATTCTCACAATTTTAAATGTAGGAGTTTCTTCAAATTGTATCCTGGGTTCCTTTCTTCTCTCCACACAAACTTTTGCTGTCTTCCTTGCATTTAAGTAACAAATATTCCATGTTCACCTTGTATCTTTAAAGCATCTGATAACATAATCATTTGTACTAGGATAGAGAATGGAATCAAGAATGCAAAACCTAGATATTAGATTGGTGTTAAGTGCTGTCAAGTAGGTTCCGATTCATAGCTACTCTATGTACAACAGAATGAAGTACTGCCCAGTGGTGCACCACCCTCACAATCTTTGCTATACTTTAACCCATAGTTGCAGCCACTGTATCAATCCATCTTGTTGAGGGATTTCTCCTTTTTCACTGACCCTCCACCTTCCACTTTACCAAGTATGATATCCTTCTTCAGGGAATGGTTCCTTCTGACAACATGACCAAAATAGGTGAGATGATCTTTATATCGAGATGTAGTCTATACTGCAGAATGTAGTCTTCAATCTTCATAAGTAAGTGTGTCAAGTCATCCTCACTTTCAGCAAGCAAAGTTGTGTCATCTGTGTATTGCAGGTTGTTAATGAGTCTTCATCCAGTCCTGATACCACGTTCTTATTTCTATAGTCAGGCTTCTCAGATTATTTCCTCCACCTACAGATAGAATAAGTATGGTGTAAGGATACAACCTTGAGACACTCCCTTCCTGATTTTAAACCAAGCAGTCTCCCCTTGTTCTGTTTGAATGATAGCCTCCGAGTCTGTGTACAGGTTCCTCATGAACACAATTAAATGTTCAGGAATTCCTCTTCTTCACAATGTTATCCATAATTTCTTATGATCCACACACATACACACACACAAAAGCCTAAACTCACTGCCATTGAGTCCATTCTGACTCATAACCACCCCCACTGGGTTCCTGAGGTGCTAAATCTTTTTGGAAGTGGGCTGCCCAGTCTTTCTTCATTGGAGTGACTTGTGGGTTTGAACTGCCAGGCTTCTGGTTAACAGTCAAATGCCTTAGGCACTGAGCCACCAGAACTCCTTGTGATCCACACAGTCTAATAGTTTTGCACAGGCAATAAAACACAAATAAATATCTTTCTGGTATTCTTTGCTTTCAGCCAAGATCTATCTAACATCAGCAATGATATCTCTTGTTCCATGTTCTCTTCTGAACCCAGCTTGCATTTCTGGAAGTTCCTTGTCAATATATTGCTGCAACCATTTTTTAATTATCTTCAGCAAAATTTTACTTGTGTGATATTACTGATATTGTTTGATAATTTCCAATCTCTGTTGCATCACCTTTATTTGGAATGCGTACAAATTTGAATCTCTTCCAGTCACTTGACTAAATTTCTTGGCATGTATGAGTAAGTAAGTAACCCTAGAGAGACATTTGTTTGTTGAAACAATTAAATGGATATTCTGTTAAGTCCTGAAGCCTCATTTTTTACCATTTCCTTCAGTGGAGCTTGGACTTCTTCCTTCAAAACCATTTGTCCTTGATCATATGTCACCTCCTGAAATAGTTGAACATTGAATAATTCTTTTTTGTACAGTGATTGTATTCCTCCCATCTTCTTTTGATGCTTCCTGCACCATTCAATATTTTGTCCTTAGATTCCTTCAATATTGCACCTTGAGGCTTGAGTTTTTTCTTAGTTCCTTCAGCTTGAGAAATGATGATCCCTTTTGATTTTCTAACTTTAGATTGTTGAACATTTCATTATAATAATTTACTTTTTCTTTTCCAGTGGCTCTATAAAATCCTCTGTTCACCTCTTTTATCTTGTCATTTCTTCCATTTGATTTAGCTACTTTCTGTTCAAGAGCAAGTTTCAGAGTCTTTTCTGACATCCATTTTGTTCTTTTCTTCCTGTCTTGTATTTTTAATGATCTTTCTCTTACTTCATGTATAATGTCTTTGATGTCACCCTACAACACATCTGGTTTTTGGTCACTGGTATTTGATGTGTCCAATCTATTCTTACTATGGCCTCTAAATTCAGGTGGGCTGTAATCAATGTCATATTTTGCTTTCAAGGACTTGTTTTACTTTTCTTCAGCTTCAGCATAACCTTGCTTATGAGCAATTGATGGCCTATTCCACAGTCAGCTCCCGGCCTTATTCCCGGCTGAAAATATTGAGCTTCTCCATTGCCTCTTTCCACAGATGTAGTCAATCTGATTTTTGTATATTCCATCTGGTGAAGTTCACAGGTATAGTCACCCTTTATGTTGTTGAAAAAAATGTATTTGCAATGAATAAGTTGTACGATATAAGATTTCTAAAAAAAGGGCTCATAGGTACTATCCTAGTTATCTATTGCAGCTGTAATACAAATACCACAAGTGGGTTGCTTGAAATAACATAAATTTGTTTCTGCACAGTTCAGAAGGGTAGAAGTCTTAACTCAGGGCACCAGCTATAGAGGAGGCTTTCTCTCTGTTGGCTCAAGGAGCAGATCTTTGTCTCAGCTTCTGAGGTTCTGGTGTTCCTCTGTTTCATGTTGCATCTATCTTCTCTTTTTGTACTGGTTTGCTTCTATGTCTAATGTGCTCTTTTTATAACTCATGAGTGATTAGGTTTAGAACACACCTTGTACCGAGATAGCCTTCTCAACATAAGAAAACCTTATTACCAAATGGAATTATATCCACAAGTGTAGAGATTAAAATGGCAACTGATTTTAGGGGGTTAAAATTCCACCAATAGAAGGTATATTATTCCCTGTGTTCCTCAGCTACATTTTTAATTGTTAGTCCTTTGAAAGTGTTGCACCATTTATTCGTTTTTGTTTTTATTTATTTATTTATTTTATTCTTGAGATGTATGCGTACATCATGATATTATTTTGTTTGCAGTCTATGGAATGAATTTTTTTGAGGGATAAGGGCCTGGAGGCTCAGGATATACACATTTTTAAATATTTAATTTAATAGTTGATATCTTATTATCAGAATTTACCATATTTGGTAAAGTAAATAGATAGACTATATAGTGATAATATATAGAGAGGGATAATATATATATATATAGAGTCTCTCTCTCTCTCTCTCTCTCTCTCTCTCTCTATATATATATATATATATATATACACATACATATACATATATACATATATATAAATATGGCAGTCAGCTGCAGGGGTCCAGGTGAGGAGAGAGAACCCAAGCACGCCCAAAGCAGCAGGACAGGAGAGCAGGATAAAGGGGATTAAAAACAAGGAACCTGGACAGAGGAGCAGTCAGTCACAGGGACCCAAATAAGGGTGGTATGAGAGGTTTCCAATAGGAGATAAACTTGTCTGTTGGTTTGTCCTACCATGGTAACATGTTAATGTGAGTTTTGAGGTTGAGGCACTGGTATTTCAAACCCAGTGGGATGCACATGGTGCACAGTTATCAGCCCAGGTTACAGACTGAGACAGACTAGGAAGAAGGAAGAGGCCATCCACTTCTCAAAGAAATGGTTAGGAAAAACCTTATGAATAGCAAAGAAACACTGTCTGATATATTATTGCTCAAATTTATGAATAGTCCGGTTAGGTTAGAAGACTCTCAAAATAGGACTGGGAAAGAGCCTCATCATCTGAGTAAACCCAGCCTTACTCCTGTGGATAAGATAAAGCTTTCGAGACCTCCATTTGCTGATGTGACACCACTCAAATTGAAGAGAAACAGCTGCAGATATCCATTAATCATCGGAACATGGAATGTACGAAATATGAATCTAGGAAAATTGGAAGTTGTCAAAAAGGAAATGGAACACATAAAGATTGGTATCCTCAGCTTTAGTGAGCTGAAATGGATTGGTTTTGGCCACTTTGAAACAGACAATCATGTGACCTACTATACTGGGAATGACAGTTTGAAGAGGAATGGTGTGGCATTCATCATCACAAAGGATGTTTCGAGATCTGTCCTGAAGTACCAAGCTGTCAGTGATAGGATAATATCCATATGCCTACAAGGAAGACCCATTAATACGACTATTATTCAAATATACGCCCTAACCACCAAAGCCAAAGATGAGGAAATTGAAGAATTTTATCAACTTCTGCAATCTGAAATTGACCAAACATGCAACCAGAATGTGTTAATTACAACTGGTGAATGGAATGCAAAAGTTGGAAACAAAGAAGAATCACCAGTAGTTGGAAAATTTGGCCTGGGTGACAGAAATAATGCTGGACCTCACATGGTAGAATTTTGCAAGACCAACGACTTGTTCATTGTAAACACCTTTTTTCAACAACAAAAATGGCAGCTCTACATGTGGACTTTACCAGATGGAACACACAGGAATTGGATTGACTACAACTGTGGCAAGAGGCAGTGGAAAAGCTCAATTTCTTCAGCCAAAACCAGGCCAGGAGCTGATTGTGGAACAGACCATCAACTGCTCATATGCAAGTTCAACTTGAAGTTAAAGACAATTAAAACAA
>NW_006922307.1:882361-889347 GCF_000298275.1 Orycteropus afer afer | reverse complement strand
GATGATGGGCTCAAGTATAGCAGGGATTGTGGGGCTGGCGCGGGATCGGGCAGTGTTTCGTTCTGCTGTGCGTGGGGTCGCTATGAGTTGGAAACGACTCGATGGCACTTAACAACAACAACAACATTTTAGATACTTCAATGTTTTATAATCTGGATCTTCTATACTTTTATATCTATTTTCCTTTAACCTCTTTTAAATTCTTTTGTACTTTTGATGAAATTTAGCCTAGTTTTCCTTCATTTTTCTTTTCAATCTTTCCTGAGTCTGGCAACTCTTATTTTAACTTATCTTCTTCTTGTCTTTGCTGTTTCTCTTCCGAATTTTGAATTTCTATTGATATATGCAATGATATCTGTAACTATTAATTCTTTTTATGATTCATTGATACTGTTTTTCTTTTCTATAGTACTTTATATTTTTTTGTTTCCTTAATTTTATTAATGGCAAACCTTATATTAAACCAACTTATCAATCTAAAAATTGTGAATGTGCTACAAAAATAATTAATACTGTTTCTACTCCATGTACCTATTAAAGCACCTTTCAATACAGAAGGCAAAAACTGATAAAACTGTATGGAGAAATAGACAATATCTCAATTACAGAAGGAAATTTCAATATTCTTTCTCCTGAATTGAGAGAACAAGTAGAAAGAAAATTAGTAAGATTCTAGAAGTAATGAACACTACTAACAACTTTACTTATTTAACATTTATGGAATACTCCACCCAACAACAGAAAAATACACATTATTTTCAAGAAAAGGTATTCTTCTCACATGAATCATTTATTCCTGAAAATCTTATTACAAAAATAATAAAGAAAAGTCACAAACTGGGATTAGTAATTTGAAACAGAAAAATCAAAATATGGAATGTGAAAGTAGCCAGACAAAGAAAAGTACTTACTATTTATGGGGTTCCAGTTGCACAAAATAAAAGGAAAATGTAAAATGAACTATGATTATAGAAAGCATATAAATGGAGGGAATCTTTGCTTGGTGCAAAAAGAAGGCAGGGAGGAATAAGAGAAAGACATTTTAAGAGGGCATAAGGAAATTTTTTAGATAATTCATACAACAATTATCTTTATTATGGTGATGGATTTCAAGTGCATATTTCAACAATATACAGTTCATTGCTATAACTTATTGCATATGAATTATACTTCAATAAGTTATTAAAAATGTCTTTTTTTTAAAAAAAAAAAATTAACCCCTCATTTGAACTTAACTAGAAGTGTACTGAGAAACTGGGGACCTCTGGCAAAGATAGTTATGGGAAAAATAAGATCAATACTTTTGAAAATAACCACTCTGGAAAACACCTACCCACAAATAATTAAGTGAACTTAGAATGGCTGATAGATTAAAGATCCACAAGTTTAAGGAACCGATCTGCATTGAAGCTCCACTTGTAGATAGCCTGCCTTTTGCAAACTAAGCAAACGTCACTCAATTATTGTAACTTTCATTTTTGAAAACCCCTAATTGTTTGAATGAAAAGACCCTATTTGTATTGTATATAAACTGGCTAAAATTGTAATCTAGTAAGCTCCATTCTGTGGAGAAGAGACTCTTTGTTCTTGAATAATTGCTCTTTAATCATAATTTGGTGAGTTCTGGTAGCATAGTTCCTAAGGCACTTGACTGCTAACCAGAAGACTGGTGGTTCAAACCCACCAGCCACTCCTCAGAAGGGAGGTTGGGCAATATACTTCCATAGTGATACTGCCTGGGAAACCCAAGAAGGGGTTGCTATGAGTCGGGTGTGACGTGATGGCACATAACAACAACAAAAACAACAATCATAATCTTATTTGAGTTAAATGTATTTTCCACATTGCATTATTTTATGTCATACTTAATATGATTTCTCAATTTTTTTAAATTTTTAAATTATTTTTGCCGCTATCTGAGCTCATTCATAAATTTTATTGATCTTTATCTTTATTTGGTTCCCTTGCTCCAAAATTGAACCCAAGACCAGGACTGGTAGGTAGGTGGTTTTTGTTTGAGAGATGGTCACTGCAAGCAGAAAAGAGGATACAAGAACATGACAAAAAGAGTACAGAGAACAGATAGAGAGTGAATTATTAAGTCATTTTCCACTGTGGGAAACTCTGGGCCAGTCTCGCTGAGTATTTTCTGAATAAATTGAGATTAAATCTTAAATTTGACTTTTTGAAGGTTGAGATGTAAAGCATTTATCTTCTTACTCCAGACCTCTATTAATTGAATGTTGTACCTGGGAGCATTAACTCTCTGGTAAACTGAGTGGCACACTAAGTACTTGGTAGAATACTTGCACTGAATAGTTTATTTCATCTATAGTTACAATCAAAGCAACTGGGAGGACAGGATGTGGCATAGAGTGCAAGCAGTATACACCACAAGCATACAGAAAAAAAAAAAGTCACTGCCATGGAGTTGATTCTGACTCATACCGACCCCTTTGGGTTTCCAAGGCAGTAAATTTTTATCCAATAAGGGGAGAGTGTGTTATATCCCCTCTACTTCAAGTGGCATCTTTGCATTACTTGCAGAAATACTCCCATTTGGCATTCTAACCCTCTATACAAATGGTTCAACTACCCAAAAGTTATCATTCTGTGAGGATGCTCAAGCCACCAAAATGCAAAACTTCTTAAAGAAGTTTCAAGATAATATTTGCCCTCTGCTGCATCAGTCACTCCACATATTCAAGTCTTTTCAGCTAAGGTCTCAGATAGTATGAGAAAGATAAGTCTTCCCAGATGTGCCCTGCAGAAATTCCCATTGCTTAGAATAAAATGGTTGTTGTCTATGCCACTCATGTTAGGATGAGCCTTATGCAAATAACAGAAATAGATGATATTTGCTACTGCCATTATTTTTGCTCCCTTGTATTGCATTTATTTCATAATAAGGTACATATAATAAAGTCATACAGTGAGTTGAGAAAGTGCTCCTTTCATTTTCTGTTAGAGTTTTAGATTTGAATTCTCTGCTCTTGAATTATCTTATTCAAAATTCAGACTTATATTTGATCTAAATGATCTTGTCTTTTTGACATAGTTTTTAAAGTCTATTGTCTCAATTACATTTTCAAATATGTTGAAATTTCATTTTCCAGTTACTAATCTTTTGAGATGCAGAGAAAAAGAAGAACAAAAGGCACACAATAGTCAGTATGCTTTGCTTTTTGAAGTGTCTTATCCATGTCTTAAACATTCTTCATCATTGGAGACATTTTCTGTGAAGTTGCATTTCCATGTCTTCTCTTTAGGAAGACTTGCAGTGTTTAACTCAATATGTACGGCATTCTTATTAACTAATATTCTTAATTAACACTCTTAATTATAAATTTCCCTTTAAATTAGCTTTTGGCTTCTTGAAATACATTTAGGTTGTAATGTTTAAAGTGGCAGCAAATCCTAAAATGAATACAAATATAGAGACTACCAAGTTTTTAAAATTAATCAGACTTGAGTCTATTGTTCCTGATCTGAAAAGTTACAAGTATTTCCATATGTATCATTTCATTTAATTTTCACAACCTGTCAATGCTATTTGTTATTATTGTTACACTTTAGAAACAGACATCCTTAATTTTAGACTTTTAGTCTAAATTCATATATGACTAAGTGACACACCTGAAATTTGAAACTAAACTCTTGTAATTCCAAAACATTCCACATAAAACACAGCCTTGTCCTGCTATATAGAAAACAGTAAAAAATGTTGTTGTTGTTGTTGTTATGTGCCATCAAATCGGACCCGACTCATAGTGACCCCTCCTTGGGTTTCTGAGGCAGTATCACTACGGAAGTAGATTGCCTCATCTTCCTTCTGAGGAGTGGCTGGTGGGTTTGAACCACCAGCCTTCTGGTTAGCAGTAGCATTACTCAATAGCATATGGCATAAAAAATATTTCAAACAAATTTCTAATTTTTCTTAAAGCTAGCTAATAAGAAATATCTCTTAGTCAAATAATACAACCATGATAAAATAAGTTCTTAGAGATGTTCAACTATTTCAGTTTTATGTGATGAAACATTTAGTATATGTAGCTATGCAAGGAGCTCTGGTGGTGCAGTAGTTAAACCTTTAGGCTGCTAAAGAAAATTATGTTTGAACCCATCTTCTGCTCCAAGGGAGAAAAATGAGTCAGTCTGTTTCTGTAAAGATTACAGCTTTGGGAATTCTACAGAGCAGTTCTATTCTATCATATGGGGTAGCTATAAATCAGAATGGAGTGGATGGAAGTGGGTTTGGTTTATGTAGATATGTAAATTGAAAGTCTGCTTTCCAAACCCACGGTTGAAAGAACTGTTTTGCTAAAGAATGTCCCTTTCTTTTATTTCCTTCAGTGGTATTTACATTATATCTGAAAAGCATAAATTGTAGCTCCAAATCACCCTGTGTCTTTTCAGGGTTTAGTATTAATAGTTGTAGTCTCCAAATGCTTCAGAGGTAAGAGTGGGTGGTGGAAGAGTTGAGAATACTGTTGCAGATAATAGCTCCTGTAGTGTGGACTTGGGAGTACTGCACTAGGATTGAGAGGTTGAATCAAATTTTGTTTCTTCTAGGTACCTGTGCTGCTTTGGGGAGCTCTGGTGGCGTAATGCCTAAGCCATTTGACTGCTAAGCAGAAGGCTGGCGGTTCAAATCCACCAGCCACTTCTCGGAAGGAAGGTTGGGCAATCTACTTCCGTAGTGATACTGCCTCGGAAATCCAAGGAGGAGTCGCTATGAGTCGGGGCTGACTTGATGGCATTGGGTTGGGTTGGGAGCTACTTTCGTTCTAGGGATAAAGGGCATGTAGTTGGTAAATAAGTTTGTCAGTGTAACTTCACGTGCAATGGAACTTCGTTAATGAAAATGTCCTTTCTTATTTGCATGTAGTCTTCCGTTCTCTCTCTCATTTTTTCCCTAATGCTCTTATCCTCTTTTATAATTACTAGGAACCTTTAAGGGTGTTTCTGTGGAAGTATATGTGGTGTACTCTATCATCAGGTTAATTCATAATTTAATATATTTATAAGTTTGAAATAAAATTAAATCAAATGTGTTCATACACATAGATACCTATGAATTTTATGTTTTGCATTATGTAATTTAATCTTTTATGGAATATTCAGAAATATCAGAAGTGTACAATGGTGAAAGTAGCAAAGTTTTATATCAGATCTATTCCACACTTTTCATTTTATTGATGTACAATTTCAAAGACCAGTTTCTTCTTTTTAAAAAATATTTACATGAAAAAAAAATTAAGAAAAAAATAAAACAAGTGTTTGTTTCCATTGAGACATTAGCTGTTCTTTAGAGAGTACTTAACAAAAAAAGAAAGAAATATACATTCATCCTTCAGTGCCCATTGGGGATTGGTTCCAGGACTCCCATTAATACCCAAAGCCAAAGATGCTTGGGTCTCTTATATAAATTGGAGTTGTTGTTGTTGGTAGGTACTGTCAAGTCCACTTCAACTCATAGCTACCCTATGTGCAACAGAGCAAAACAATGCCCAGTCCTGCACTATGCATACAATCTTTGCTATACTTGAGACAATTGTTGCTGCCACTGTTGCTGTGTCAATACATCCTGTCAAGGAGCTTCCTCTTTTCCTCTGACCTTCTACTTTACTGAGCATGATGTTCTTCTCTGGGGACTGGTCGCTTTTGACATGACCAAAGTACATGAGCCTAAGTTTGGCCATTCTTACTTCTAAAGATCATTTCAACTGTACTTATTCCAAGACCCATTTATTCATTCCTCTGGCACTACATGGTATTTCCAGTATTTGGCTGCAGTACAGTTCAGATGCATCAATCCTTCTGTCTTCCATATTAATTGTCTAGTTTTCACATGCTTAGCAAGTGATTGAAAGTATCATGGCTTGGGTCAGGCACACCTTAGTCTTCAAAATGATATCTTTGGTCCTTAACACTTTTAAAGAGGGCTTTTGTAATAGATTTTCCCAGTCCAACACAACATCTGATTTCCTGACTGCTGCTTCCATGGATAGGAGCTCTGGTATTGTAGTGCCTAAAGCACTTGACTGCTAACCAGAAGGCTGGCAGTTCAAACCCACCAGCCACTCCTCAGAAGGAAGATGGGGCAATCTAGTTCCCTAGTGATACTGCCTCGGAAACCCAAGGAGTGGTCACTATGAGTCGAGTACAACTCGACGGCACATAACAACAACAATGGATATTGACTTCCATGGATATTGACTGTGTATCTAAGTGAAAATGAAATCCCTGACAACTTCCATTTTTCTCCATTCATCATGTTCTTGCTTATTCATTCAGTTGTGATGATTTTCATTTTCTTTATGTTGAGGCTCAATCTATACTGCGGACTGTAATCTTTAATCTTCATCAGTAAGTACTTCAAGTCATCTTCACTTTCAGCAAGCAAGGTTGTAGTCTTCTGCATATTGCAGATTGTTAATGAGTCTTCCTCCAATCCTGGGGTCATGTTCTTCTTCATAGAGTACAGCTTCTCAGATCATTTACTCAGCACATAGACTGAATAAGTATGGTGAAAGGATACAACCATGACACACATTTCCTGATTTTAAACCATTCAATATCCTTTTTCTGTTCAGATACTCTTAACACAATAAAATGCTGGAATTCCCATTGTTCTCAATGGTAGCCACAATTTGTTATGATCCACACAATTGGATATCTTTGCATAGTCCACAAAACACAAGTAAATGGCTTTCTAATATTTGCTTTCAGCCAAGATTTATCTGACATCAGCAATGATATCCCTCATTCCGTGACTTCTTAATCAGACTTGAATTTCTGGTAACTCCTTGTCAATGTACTGCTACAATAATTTTTGAATTATCTTCTAAAAAATTTTACTTGCTTATGGGTTTAAACCCACCAGCCACTCCTTGGAAGGCAGATTGGACAATCTACTTCCATAGTGATACCACCTCAATAACTAAAGGAGGGATCATTATGAATCAAATCCGACTCAATGGCAG
>NW_006922307.1:871808-880223 GCF_000298275.1 Orycteropus afer afer | reverse complement strand
TTATCATCTCTACAATCCAATGTGGGTAACTGTGAGTTGGAGTCAACTCATTGGCATTGGGTTTGATTTGATAGATTGACTGAAATATAATAATTTCAGAGTAGAAAAGTAACCTTGAGAGGAGATCCTATTATACTACATGTCCCAATTGGTTGTCATTTCAAAACATAGAATAAGGAAAACAATAAAAATATTGTCAGATTGTGAAATCACTTTGAGACTATTGTAACAACTATCTCAGAAATAATTAGCAATATCTAATCCCATATACAGTGTTCAGTTATTTAAACTTTGTTCCCTGCTCAAAAGTATTGAGATATTTTTCCTCTAGAGATATGTTAATCCATTACACAGTTTTGAGGTGTTCTGTATTCTTTATGGCAAATAACTTGGAGCAGTTACATTAAAAAAATGCTGGTGAATTTTATTTTTCTATTTTGTATTGTACTTAATATAAATAACTACTTGTTTTTGGTTGGTATGGGATACACTCTCAGGTAGAGATACAACATAGAAGCATACATCTCTCAAAAAGAAATAGCAATAAATAAAATAAGAAATTTTAGTTAAAATTTTGACTGTGCTATCAAGCAATTTAAATATAAATCTTTAAGAAGTATAACTCAAGATTAGAACGTCTTTTTAAATAACAAATAGGCCTAAAATAGCATACTTTGAGGTAAATGAATAAAATGAAGATGTAAACTCTGTCTTTTATAAATAGGTGACTTTCTAACTTGACGGTTAAGGCTAGGTATCTTGAAATATATTTGGTCTAAAAGCTACCACTCTAAAAGGCAAGTAGATAGAATTTCAATTCACACTAGTGAGACAGCATTAAGGGATGATTTGAGATGATAAAATTGACTTCCATCTCCCTCCACAACTGAACTTGTGAGGTCGGTATTTATCACCAATTGTTTGAGGGAAGCCTCATGAATCATTCGTATAAATTAAAAAAAAAAAAAAAAACATGCGGTTATTGTTCAGTGCCACTGACTCTGTTCCAACTCATGTTGACCCCATATACAACAGAATGAGACATTGCCTGTTCATGAACCATCCTCTCAATCTTTGTTTAAGCCCATCATTTCTGCCAGTGTGAATCCATCTCATTGAGTCCCCCCCCCCTTCTTCTTCTTTTTTTTTTAACTCTCTGCTTTACCACACATGATGCCTTCTCCAGGGATTGGTCCCTTCTGACAATATTGCCAAAGTATGAGACGTGAAGTCTGTCTATTCTAGCTTCTATGGAGCATTGTGGCTGTACTTCCTCCAAGACACATTTATTCATTCTTCCAGCTGTATATTCAGTATTCTTCACCACAATTCAAATGCATCAATTCATCTTTGATCTTCCTTATTAATTGTCTGTCTCTCTCATACATATTAGGCTATTAAAAATACCATGGCCTGGGTCAGGCACATCTTAGTCTTCAAAGTGACATCTTGGCTGTTAACACTTTAAAGAGGTCATTTCCACCAGATTTGCCAGTGCAATGTCATTTGCTTTCTTTACAGCTGCTTCCATAGGCATTGATTGAGGATCCAAGTTGAAGGAAATGCTTGAAAACTTGTATCTTTTCTCCATTATGTTGATGTTGCTCACTGGTCCAGTTGTGAGGATTTTTGTTTTCTTTATAGGAAATGTAATCCATACTGGAGGCTGTAGTCTTTTGTCTTCATCGGTAAGTGCTTTGAGTGGAAAAGACAATCAGCAAGCAAGATTGTGTCATCCGCATAGTGCAGGTTGTTAATGAGTTTTCCTCCAATCCTGAGGCCATGTTTTTCTTCATGTAGTCCAGCTTCTCAGATTATTTGCTCAGCCTACAGACTGAATAAGTATGGTGAAAAGATATAACCATAATACACACCTTTCTTGATTTTAAACCATTCAGTATCCCCTTCTTTTGTTCAAAAAGGTACTTCTTGGTCTATATGAAGGTACCTCATTAGCTCAATTAAATGTTCAGAAATTCCCATTCTTCTCAATGGTAACCACAATTTGTTATGATCCACACAGTGGAATTTCTTTGCATAGTCAACAAAACACAGGTAAATATCTTTCTAATATTCTTTGCTTTCAGCCAAGATCCATCTGACATCAGCAATGATATCCCTTGTTCCATGCACTCTTCTGAATCCAACTTGAATTTCTATTTAGCATAGGTAAGGAAGTGAAACACATGGGGGAAGGCTGTATACATGTTAGATCAAGTTTAGTTTCTCTACATTGGCATTATGTTTTACCAAAAGGAGGATATAAATGCTGAACTTAGTAGAGCTCTGGTAGCATAGTGGCTAAGACACTTGCCTGCTAACCTTGGAAGGAAGGTCGGGCAATCCTACTTCCGTACTGATACTGCCTCGGAAACCCAAGGAGGGGTCGCTATGAGTCGGGGCCAACTCGAGGGCACATAACAACAACAACAACAACATTAGTAGAGCTAGAAGAATAAGGATATTGGTAGAAGTGGCTAACATAAAAAGCAGAGGAGTCAGTGAACTCATATGCAAATTAAATATCCTCAGCCCACTGTTTCATTATACAAAACATTCAGTAAAGAAAATAATACAGCTTTTGTGTGTTGAGTTGGAAACTAACGGGAAACTGGCACAGAAGAAAAGGGAAAGTAATCTGCCTATCCTGCAACTCTCTCAGATGCTTGTGGAGTAGAGCAGAATCCTTACAATGGGCACTGTCCATCACACTAGGAAGTAACCAGGGACAAAGTGAACAGTGAACCATATGTAGCAAAGTGAGAGGAAATGGGGTAAGAAGGAGATGTTGAGAAAAAAGTTCCAAGAGGAGACTGCAAGAGGAATGCACTATCCAAGAATTTGCTGTTTCATTTATTCCTGGAGGAAATTAGTTCTTGAAGAGTATGGGAATGAGTTCACTAGATAGATTTATGTGTTACTTTTCATCCTATTAGATTTAAAAATGGTATCTTAAGCTGAATTATATTTCCTTATCTCATCAGCCCTATCAAAACTCTTTATTGGCTTGGCAATATTTATACTACTCTGTTGGAGAACAAGAGAAAAATCCTCAAAGGACATGAGTGCAAGGCACATGTCCAACAGTGACACTAGAAAGCAAGGCCTCTCCAACAGCAATGAGAGAAGGCAAGTCCTCTCTCATGGTTAAATATTTACTTGGCAAACATCAAGTGTTAAAAGTAGATGTTATTCCAGTAGTCCATGTTTTTATCTTATTGGGATGTTTCATACTTTGGGCCATTGTGTCCTATCATTTTACACTCCTTATTCCTGAGGAGGCTTTTGTGATTGCTTCAATAACCACCTGTTGTCCTTGGGCACATAGGGAAGTAAAACTTTAACTTTGTAGAGAATAAGCTGATTGTATGGATTCCAAGACTAATGATGTAATCATGTATAAACATATAAATAAAGTAGAACAAAAGCATCAGGGGTCGCTCTCTCATCATATGCAGGGTGTCCACCTGGACCCCTCTCCTTTAAAAAAAAAAAAAAACATTAATCCTTTCATGTCTTCATTTCATGACCTCTGCAATTTTGCTGGATGTGGCACTACATACACAACCCTAGTTTTTATCCATCCTGTCTGATTCTCTGAATATTTCTTTAGTGTTGTTTTTCATGAGATTTTCTTCCACTGCCTCATCTAAAAATGATGTTTATGAAGAACCTTAAGATGGTTTAGGTATTCTTAGGTATTAATTTATATATAAACAATTACCTTAAAATAGCCTAAAATATGAAGAATAGTTTATATATGCCAATCTTTTTCATAAAGGTTTTATTTATAATATTTTAAGAGAATGTTATAAGGAGACTTTTATATCTTAATGACAAGAAATTTTTCCTTCTAAAGAGAGATATGAAATGCATTAATAGACTATGTTATGAGATACAAAAGTTGATTTTCAACTTTTATCATTCATCACTGTTTATACATATATATAGATAGATAGATAGGGAGAGAGAGAGAGAGAGAGAGAGAGAGAAATTAAAAATAATTTGGTTCAGAAAGATAATTTTGAAGAAAGTCTTGCCCTCTTAGGTGGGGACTCCTGTGGTCTGTTCCCTTCACTCCTTCTGAACTGAGTAAATGGTATTTTAAGAGAATAATTCATTGAGACAGGCATAGCTTGCAAGAAGTCCCAGACGTTCCTTAGCTGCAAAAAACTTTCAGGACCACCTCATGCTTTTATTAGAGTAGAGTACAAAACATGTTTTTGAGGTTCAGCCTGCACTTGCAGAGTTTGGAAAGGCAAAGATGCAAAGCTGGCTTGAAGGGACATGTCCCAAGATTATTATCTAAAGGATGTGGTCACCTGAGCAGAAAGAAGCTATGTGGAGAAAACTGCTAGAGATTGAGATGAAGGGAAATAATGAATAAAAATTAGGACCTGGATGTGGGGGCTAGGTCCTACCATGTACAGGACCTAGGCAAATATGCTTTGTTGGGCTTTCCCTATAAGGCAGTTTGATTAAAATTCTCTTATTAAATTTATGATATCATTTTCTTTCTTGAAGTGCTCGTGTTCTTGATTTGCCATCATTGGTTTCCTTCTTGGCTCTAAGATTTCATCAATGTTACTATGATAAACAGGCTGTGAGATGGCCCTTAATGATATCCACCTTCTGATATTCATGCCTTTGTAATTCATTCCATTCATTCACATCCTCCCTTTGAATTTAGATGAGCTTTATTGATTCAATTAAATAAATAAAATGTGACAAAAATGATGGAATATCACTTTTAAAATGAGATAATTAAAACATTGTGGCTTCATCATGGACATGCTCACTCTTGGATCTCTAGCCATGGGGGAAGCCACTTGCTATGCTGTAAGACTGTCATGCAGAGAAGCCCACATGACAAGGAACCACGTAAGTGACCTTGGGAGCATGTCCTCCACTGTTGGCCTTCAGATGAGGCTTTCAGATACAGCTGAAACTTGACTATACCCTTGTAAGAGACTTTGTGCTAGAAATACATAGCAAAGTCATACTAATAGCTGAGCTACAGAAATTAAGATAATAAATGTTTTTTTTCCAGCTACCAAAGTTAGGCTTATTTGTTAGTCAGTGATAGATAACTAATACATTTACTTCCTAACACAGGTCTTTTCTGGTATCCTAGCCTAAACAGCTAAACTTGAAATCATGTGGATTTTTTTTTAATTTTCTACATGACACTCAAACACCAAACACAGAAAATAATGCATCAAATGTAAATACATGATGTAAAACTGTCCTTATGTGATGTATTCTCTATATTTCTCTCTAGCTTTACTTGTATCTTAATAGTCTGTTTCAGCAAAAGTAACTGCTTGGATATCTGCATATTGAGATAAATGCATAAATCCTGCTGCTCATGCTAATTTCTCTCTCTGGATTAATTTCTTCTGGAATTTTTTACACTGAGCGTAACAAAATCTTTGAGAATAATCACCTTAAAACCTAATTTTTGGGGCCAGAACTAATATAGCTCCACTGAAGTGACACAAATGGTTAAGTCCAATTACTAATCAAAAAGTTGGTGGTTAAGATCTACCCAGAGAAAGTCCTGGTGGTTGACTTTAGAAAGCTCACAGCCAGTGAAAATGCTGAGTAACACACCTCTGCTCTGAAACACATGGAGTCAGCCATCAGAATTGATTCAACAGAAACATAAACAATATTTCTCTTTAGTAAATATTTAATTTTTTGTTTTCTCTTACACTGAAGTTTCAAGCTCTTTAGAAGAATGAGGAGCAAGGTAGAAATGGTGAAGTTTCTTCTAGCAGTGTGGTAAGACTTTTCTCTACAATGTCCCAGGCCCTCACACTGGTTCCTATTAGGGCAAGAACAGAGCAATGAGAAATTGGATCTATGTCTGAGACTTTCCTGTGACCCATCATTCTAAGCTGTGAGTTAGCTTGTCTATATTTTATATACATCCACTCCTCACTCATTGATATGATTACTTCCCAAAGATCTGGTAATTATGCAAAATTCAGAGTTACACAAAAATGGAGGAAGACTGAATCATTACAAACTGCCAAATTATATCATTACATAACTGCCTAATTACATCATTATATAACTGTCAAGTTACAACATTACTGCCAAGCCCCTGAAAATCATGGTATATATAACATTAACCATCACAGCCAGCATTTACACTTTCTTCATACCTCAGTTTTCATTACTACCAAATAAATGTTGTTGATGCACCAAATAGTAGGATAGTAGATATTTTACTAAAAGTGAGACGTCAGATAACAAAATAGTTGATAAGTGAGAAGTAGTTATATATATTATACTTTAAAATATTATAAAGAGAATTATCTGAACACTTTTAAGATGCAATTTTCCCCTATTTGTGTCAAGGAACCTTAATTTTTTTTTTTTTATGAAGTGAAAGTCATTGTGGAAATATAAAAACACCTTCACTCAATTGAAAGTACTTGCATTGTAAAAGGGTCAAAATTATAAAGAGAAAAATAACATACCCTAGAAATAAGGAATGTAATACATTACATAGTGTCCCACTGTTGAAAATTTCCACTTTAACACCTCAGTAACTCCCATTCATCTTTCAAGGGACAACTCTTGAGTAACCTCCTTCTGAAAATCTTTCCTAACTCAGACCTCCAAGTTGCATCAGCTGCCCTTCCTCTGTGTTGTATATGCTTTGAACATTTCTCTACTGTTAGATGAATATGTTTTATCTCTTTTTCTACTGGGTCATAAAATTCAGGAACAAGGAGATTGCTTTATTTTCTAAAAAATCCGCAGTATAGAATACAGTTTCCATTGCAAGTATAGATTTGACACAGACGCTTGCATATATATCCTTAATGCATTGAACATCTTTATATTGATGTTACATCCTTGTCCCTTTCTGAACAAAGAGTAGCAAAAGAAAGGCTTTTCACTTTTGTGTCTTCATGTCTATTACAAAATAGTCATTAAGTAAAAAAGTGTAAAAATTGTCAGTCCTTTATCTTATTAGTCTCTGGGTAGTGCAAATGGTTAATAAACGTGAGTGCTAAGGGAAAGGTTGGAGGTTGGATTCCATATGAAGTATTGAGGTACTGAAGAAAGGTCTGGCAATCTACTTTCTAAAATTCAACCATTGATAATCCTACAGATCATGGTTATACTGTTGACATACATAGGTCAACATGAGGTGAAATTGACCTGAAGTCATCTTTTTTTTTTACTCTTTTTAATATATAATAACCAAAGCTATGTGTCCAATATCACTTGAAAATACAGAGTAGAATCATCTTTGGAAAGAAAATCTTCCCCATTCTCTGACAAGGTCTCCTGTGTATAGTTGTGCCTTAGAGTAACAAGATCTTCTAAGGCAGTGGTTCAAAGTGTGGCCCTGAACATGCATCTTCAGCATCACCAGAGAATTTGGTAGAAATATACATTTCCAGGCTTGATCAGAGATTTAATCAGAATCCTAGTGGTGGAGGGAGCCAACAACCTGTGTTTTAGAAATGTCTTAATGTGATCTGACATTCACTAACATTTGAGGATCAGTTTCTAGGGCAATGACTCATTGTGTGGATGGATATATTGGAACAATCTGAAAGGTTTTTGAAATTCATCTATGTGTCCTCTTTCCTCTAAAGATTTTTTCATATACTCCCTTGTAGGCTTATAGGCCATAGTAACCACTGATAAAAATGTCTGCTCTCTCACAAAGTACATTCCTCTAGAAATTGACATCATGTATGTCTCTCAGAGACATCATCATGATGTCAGTTTCCAGAGGAATGTACTTTGTGAGAGAGCAGACATTTTTATCAGTGGTTACTATGGCTCACAGGGAGCTCTGGTAGCATAGTGGCTAAGGCACTTGACTGCTCACCAGATGGCTGGCTGTTCAAATCCATCAGCCATTCCTTGAAGGAAGGTTGGGCAATCCTACTTCTGTAGTGATACTGCCTCAGAAACCCCAGGAGGGGTCGCTATGGGTCAGGGCTGACTCGACGGCACATAACAACAACAACATGTCTCTCAGATTCAGTGCTTCTCTAATTGATAATATAATTTGTGCATTGTAGTCACATCTTTAGACGTCAGTACAGAGTGCTCTTAGCAGGTAAACATAGTATAAGGAACTTTCTGTAAAATGAAGTATTCAAAGACGTTTAAAATTAAGATTTGATTGAAATGAAATGTTTTTTGTAACATACCTGGTATCTGGTCTGATTTGAAAGAGACTGAACAAAATAGTTTTGCATACATGCACAAATAAAAGAAAAATGGCACACAAACCAACCATTACTTGCTTGGCTCTATAAAACATTTAAAAAAAAAAAAAGTTTTATGCAATTGCCTGAAAGGCATAAAGGAGTTTCATCAAAGCCATAAAGTTCCTCCATAACCATCACATGGTGGCTACAACATCAAGATAGTTTT
>NW_006922307.1:864849-871123 GCF_000298275.1 Orycteropus afer afer | reverse complement strand
GGCAGTGTTTCGTTCTGCTGTGCATGGGGTCGCTATGAGTCGGAAACGACTCGACGGCACTTAACAACAACAACAACAACATCTGCTATGAGTCATTTTCAGTGAAAAACAATACTGGAATGATTTCTTGTATCATGTAATTTTAAATGTCACCAATCATGTGTAAGTGATGAATTTGCCAATATGTATTGTTTACTACACTTTTTACTTCATTAATAGGATCATTATATACTTGGGTAATGATATGAAACAGAAATCATGATAGATTTAGTTTTTTAGCAGTACTTCAGTTAAGGAATGAACCATATATAGTTTTACAGAGCTTTAGAAATTGTTTAAAATCAACCATTTAAAATACTGATATTGGTAACTAATGTTTATTTGTTAAGAAGAAATTAAGTTTGGTTCACAATTTTAGATGCTTTTATCTTTAGTATATTTTGACAAGAGGTAGTGGCTCAGTGTTACAACATTCAGCTGCTAATCAAGAGGTCAGCTGGTGGAACCCACCAGCCGCACTACAGGAGAAAGATGAGGTGGCTGGCTTCCATGATATTTACAACCTTGGAAATCCAATGGGGCAGTTCCACTATGTCCTATAATGTCACTAGGAGCAGAATTGACTCCATAGTAGTGGTTTTGGGTTGTGAAATTATTGTCCTTTGAATTAATTACAATAATCACCTTTAAGGTGTGTAGAATAAAAGCCTAGGCAGAAGCTATTCAGATCCATTGTTAGAATAAATATCTGACCTGAGCTATTAACACATGACCTGATTTCTTCCCCTGTTCTGTCTCTATATATTAAATATTTCATTCATTCATTCATTTCACTGCACTATATACAAGGAATTCTGTTATTGCAGTGGTTAAAGTATAGGGTTGCTAACCAAAAGGTCAAGAGTTTAGCTGTTCGAATCCACTAGCCATTATGGAGTAAAGATGAGATAGTCTGTTGCTGTTGCTGTTAGGTGACATCTAGTCATCTCTTACTCATTGTGACTCTATGCACAGCAGAAAGTAACATTAACTGGGTCCTGAGCCATCTCCCTGATTCTTGCTATACTTGAGCCCATGGCCACTACTACCATGTCAATCCATCTCATTGAGGGCCTTAGTTTATTTATATATTTTATTTCTTTAATCTTTTAATTGCTTTCTTTAAAATAAAATCTACCTTAAAACGTTGCATTCAAAAGTACTGAAGTTATATTTCATGCCACAGGAATGTTTTTGTATTTGAAAATGAATTTTTACTTTCTCACAGAAAAGGGAGAAAATATAACAATGTAACAATGAAAGTAAATCATTATATTTCCAGTCCAGAGAGTATACATTTTAATTTTTTCTCAGCTAGGATTTAGGTTGTATCATAATAAACTTTTAATCAGACCCCCAATAATTTGTTTTTAAATGAACATGAAGATCAAATTCATATGAAAATAGTCATTAATTTGCACCTGTATTTCCTCTGTTAATTACATCTTGATTCACAGTTCAAATGTAATTCTCCAAACTTGCTTATTTTAAACTATAAATTAATAATAAAGTTCATGGAATATTGATTAGTACTCTTAAAACTGTGGAATTTTATTAATATGTCTATTTTCTTTCAGTGAATTCAACATAAACTATTTGATAGATAGATGATTATTTTATAATTTTGCATTTAGTGCCAAATTATATTCTCTTATGTTATTTCGATAAACAGTAGAGAAATAATTATGTATCAAGCATCCTGTATCATTAAAATAGTATTCTATATACATCTAGACTTTTCCAATTAAATATGCTTTCATATATAACATCTCATGTGTTTCTTAGATCTGTGGTTTATGAAGAATTACAATTTATTTACCTATTAATTGGGTCGTATCTTATTAGGAAATGGATATCTTAGAATTCAAGTACAATGCCTAAATTAACCTGGCTAATATGGCATAGAACAACAACAGAAACAATAATTTGGGCAGTTAAGAGGCAAACTCACTTAAATCCAAAATTTATGACTGTTTTTCCACATAGTGCTACATCCCAATGTTTCTCCTTACCAGTTTTATTGGCCAATATTAAAATATTAAAAGTGAGAAAGCCACAATGAAGGAGGGAAGAATAGTTGGCCTAGAGCTGAACAGAGCATTAAATAAGTAAAGCAATGAGTTTGGGGACTATGGTAAAATAAATCGTATAGGTAGTTTTGACTAGACATATTTATCGTAGGTCCCAAGAAATGAAATATTCTTAAAATATTTGGATATATTTACTACTTCATAGGCAAAAAAAAAAAAAAAAATCATTTGAATGCACAAATGTTAAAATATCAGGAGTGAGGGAAGAAAGCATTCTTGTTAGATTCTTTCATATTCAACTTTTGTAGACCATAAAGAAACTAAAAACTGGTGAAGTATGTATAGATATGGCTGTAATCTTTATTATAAAATAATGATCAGGAATTTTGTCTAACATGCAACGTTTGTTATTTAAAATAAGGAATGAGATTTCCCACTGTGTGCTTTTGAGTTGTATCATAACTTAAGGCAAAGCTTTTGGGATTTTCAATATTGTGGAACAACAGGAGTGGAGGGACAAAATGTGGAGGATTTAAAAAAAATGCGTTGATATGTTTCATTTAAGGAAACGTACTCCCTATAATACTTCAAAAGATATACAGAAACAGCTGTTTACATGAAGATAAAAGATTGAGTGAAAGCTGATGCAGAAAAATTTACATGGAGAAAAGAATGTATCCTTGGAGCAATTTTTTAAAGAGGCCAATTGACCCTAAATCACCTCATAATATAATATGAAGGATAGATTTAAACATGCACTCAAACGATTTCTCTTGAATCTGTGATCATAAATAATGTCTTACTAGATTATAATTTTATATCTTCATTTCCAATATTTAAACCGCTCTGAAAATGTAGTTTATCTTTCAGTAGAGAAATATAATGTGGTTGATTATAAAGTTCTAATGTAAGCTGGCACTGTTCTATATATGATGTTCCATAGTCTGCAAAACAACTCTCACAAAGATTGAAAGTTAAAAATACGTGTTTTCTTCTCACAAATGTAAAATATTTGAAGCATTATTGTCATAACTTCTGTTGAGTGATTTACTGAATTTTGAAAAGTTGGTCAAAATTTGTATTAAGTATTATAGGTTGCTAACAACTTAACAAATTTTACACTAGAGAAGACTCAAAGGAAAATCGAGGAAGGGAATGAGCAATGGAGTTTTCTGTGACAAAAGACAAAGAAGGGTGACAAGGAAAGTAACCAGAAAGCACGAAAGAAGATTCCAGATATGAGAAAGAAAGAGGTATAGGACTATTAGCATTTCTAAGCCATGTGTTTCATTATGTTTGTTGCTCATTTGTTGGCTTTATTACTGGGGAAAAGAAAACAAGATTCCTTAATTACTTTTTATGGCAATTATCAGTCAGCTGCCTTCTAATCTATGTTATATCTGTTCTTCTAAGAAGTTATATTAATAAAAAATATTAAATAGTCTCTGCAATATGAGTATCCTTTTCTGGTAGAATTCTTTTATTTCTCCTTTAAATATAGGCCAATTAAACCAATTAAATGAAACTATTATGAAATTTTTGATATATTAACTATGAATGAAAGGATTCATTTCCACAGAAAAAGAATGTCTCAAAAATGGATTCTACATGGATAATTCAATCCTTATGGGACTTTGAGTCACAGATATTTTAATATTTAATACCAGCAATGAAAAATTTCTTCCTTGAATATATGTGTTAAAGACTTACCAAATATATAATTTCTTATTTTTTCTCAAAAGACTGCAATTTCATATTTATTTATTTATTTAATTTATCAAGTTAATAGCTTTATACATGTCATTAGGTAGAAATCCAGTTTTTAATTTTAAATGCCCTATCACTGTCATCATCATCATCATTTACCACATACTTTTATAGTGCATACTTTGCATAGACTAGTATATCAAAAAAAAAAAAAAAAAACCCTAGCAACCCCTCCTTGGGTTTCCAATGCAATATCACTATGGAAGTGGCTTGCCCAATCTTCCTTCTGAGGTTGGTGGGTTTGAACCATCAGTCTTTTGGTTAGGAGTCAAATGCCTTAGGCACTACGCTATCAGAGCTCTTAGACTATTTTAAATGGACTAAAAATAGTAACTAATTTCATTTCCCAAACAAACCTGTGCATTTGCTATTAAGGTCATCCTCATTTAATTGATAATACAATTGAGAAATGGGTTTTCTTTTAGGTCATTCATACAAGGTCAAACTCAAGTAGTCAAAATCCATAGTTGTGCTCTTAACCACTCCCATTCATGTATTTGCTCCCACATACATGAATTGCCATTTTTATCTTATTCATTTACACTTGAGTATGATTCTATACATCATAATTAATTTTAATGATTTGAATGTACATTATTATTAATATTTTACTCATAATTCCTCTAATATCATCACCAGTCTTCATGTCTGAGGGGATATCTCCTCTATTTTTAACCTTCAATTTAATATAAACTGATGATTATTTTAAGTACACATATAGTTCATAAGATGATATTTGAGAGTCTAAACTTGGTACATTGTTTTATTTTATATTTTACCACCTCTCTGTCTTCAAAGAAACTCTGTTAAATTTGTTTCCCTTTCCTGGGTGACATTCCTGGCAGGATCCACAGCTTTCTGGTAACTTCACCATATTCAGCTAAAAGAACAGAGGTTACAAATTCTAACTCATCCAATTAAAAAATCTAATTTTTTCATGCAAGTCAAAATTTCTTCCCTAACAACTCCCCATTTCCTGCCCTTGCCGATTCAACCCTAATCTAACTGTTTGGGAAGTTGTACATGTCCTTGATAAGGCAGTAATTAAGCTCTCACTTGCTAACCGACTCTGGGAGAAAAATGTGGCAAAAATTATAATTTTGGTAAAAATTATAGCCTTGGAAATGCTAAGGGCCAGTTCTACTCTATCATGTAGGGTTGCTATGAGTTGGAATCCATTATACAGCACAATGGCATTGGCCAGTGTGTGTTTTCTGGATTACTTGGTCCACTTTCGACTCAACCTCTTGGGCTACATCAGGCTCCAACAGAAGCCCAAAGCAGTAAAGGGGGACTGGAAGAATAGTTTTAGGTGATATGTATTGTGATAATCCCTCTTTTGGTGCCCTCTATGTTGCAGACATGCATCTGTTGGCTCATCCCTAAGGTACATTGGGGAGATTGAAGACCTCTTTCTTCTTCTTCCACACAGACTCACAAATGAGATCCCAAACCATGCCTTTGCTTGACATTGGTAATTCAATCTCCAGTTGACTCTCTGCAGCCATAATATAATCCTGAGATCTCATCCTCTAACCCACCTCCTGCCCCAGGGGCAGGAAAGGGAAGGACCAGGAGCTGTTGGGGACCACAGAGTGGCAGGTTTCAGGTAGGAATTAGGTAAGAGAAGGGTGCAGAGGTTTCCAACAGCTAAGGGAGACTAACTTGTCTATCAGTTTGTCATCCTGTGAGGCTTGTATGTTGCAGTGAGGCTTCAGGCTGTGCCACTGGTGTTTCAGATGCCAGCAGAGTTGCACATGGTGCACAGGTTTCAATGCAGCTTACAGACTAAGACAGACTAGGAAGAAGTAGGAGACCATCCACTTTTCAAAAATTGACCAGGGACACTTTATGAATAGCAGAGAAACACTGTGCAACTTTATAATAGTGTGAAAACATTTTCCAACACAGTACAGGAAGACTAGCCCCTTGGGTTGGAAGGCACTCAAATTAGGACTGAGAAAGAGCTGCCTCATTAGAATAGAAACAACCTTAATGATATGGATAAAGTAAGTCAGGACCTCAATGTGCTGACTTGGCAAGACTCAAATTGAGAAATAGCTGCAAATATCCATTAATAATTGGAACATGGAATGTACGAAGTATGAAACTAGGAAAATTGGAAGCTGTCAAAAATGGAAGGGACTGCATAAAGATTGATATCCTAGGCATTAGTGAGCTGAAATGGAACAATTTTGGCCATTTTGATCTACTATGCTGCGAATGACAAATTGAAGAGGAATAGCATGTATTCATCATCATAAAAGATGTTTCAAGATCTGTCCTGAAGTACAATGGTGTCAGTGATAGGATAATATCCATATACCTACAAGGAAGACCAGTTAATACAACTGTTATTCAAATTTATGTACCAACCACCAAAGCCAAAGATGAGGAATTTGAAGAATTTTATGAACTTCTGCAGTCTGAAATTGACC
>NW_006922307.1:859136-862359 GCF_000298275.1 Orycteropus afer afer | reverse complement strand
TTTTTTTTTTTTTTATTCTACTTATACACACTGTAGTAAGAGCATTGATTGCTTTATTTATTGCCTTCATCAGGATGATTAGTTCCTCTGCCACATAAGTAGATACCTAGTGACTGTGTCTAGTAATTTAGAGTGTCTAATAATTCAGAGAACAAATAGACTATAAGAACAGAACAACTGTGTTTCATTCCCAAGCTAAAATAATCATTAAAGGTTGCTTGTGGGGAAAAAAGAAAAGGCAATTAATTTTCATAGTCATTTTCATCTCTGAACACATTCTGTAATTAAAATTGTGAAATATAAGAACATGAAGAAAAGAAGGAATCTATTTAGATTCAAAATTAAGGACAATAAATAAAAGAAAATTCTGCTTTGCATGATAGGATTTTTAAAACATTTTAGTTCTTCAAGTAAACCATCTCTAAAATATTAGCAAGTTGAATGATATCAAATAATGAAGGAGATTATTAAAGATTACTTTTGAAAACCTGATATTTTCATAACTACTAAGAGTCTTTGCAATTGTTCTTGGACTGTAAGGATGTGACACTCAACCATAATAAGGTTTCTCATAAAAGTTGTATTTGTCAACATAATTTGAGCATCTACTATGTATAATCACAGCATTAAAGATTTCAAAAGCAAACAAATCCTCAAGGTGTTGTTTGGAAGAACAAATGATATAAAAACTGAGATAATAAAAAATTCTGAGAAGTAAGTAATTGCCAAATTTGTGGTAAACACTATACATTTTCAATGGTAACCAATTCAAAATTGTGTAAAGATGACATAGTGCACAAATTTGGAAATTTGACACATAGAGCTGAAGTCACATAATGGAAGAGTTTTAAGAAGTACAGATTTTAGAAGTTGAGCAGGAAAAGGGAAACCATGGGAGAAAAATACTAGGTAATGCTAAGAGCTAGAGAAAATAGTTGGTCAACAGTTTCAGATGTTCTGCAAAGTCAATTAAAATTGAAGCAGAGAAGTGTTCTTTCAAAAAAGAAATGTCATAGATGTTGGTGATTTAATTTCAGTTTGTTAAGTTATATCTCTCTAGTTTTCAGCCCTTGACAAAATTTGTGATTTTGTTATTACCTTGATAATTAGCTCTTCTTACTTTAAAGTCTGCATATGATGACGACATTGCCTTCATTCCTTATGTGCCTGTTCCTAATATATGTTGTTCTTCATGGTATTGGTCAGATAATTTTGACTCATTCCACCTGTTCTTTTTCTTTTTAATATTTATATAAATTAACTTTAGATAGAGCAATTGCAAAAATAGATCAGGGAAATCCTGTGCATGCTTCTCCTGGCTTTCCCAAATGTTAATACCTCATATAAACACAGTGCATTTATTAAAACTAAGAAACCGGCATTGGCAAACTTCTGTTAAGTAAACTACAGACTGTATTCTGAATTCTGAGTAAAGGATTTCTACATGGATGTCCCATTTCTGTTGCAGGATATAACCCAGAATATTACTTTGAATATAATCATCAAGTCTCCTCAGTTTCCTCTACTCTGTGAGAGTTTCTTTGTCTTTCATTTTCTTTCCTGATTTTGACAATTTTGATGAGTAGTTGTCAAATTATATATTGTCTCTCATTGGATTTGTTTAATATTTTCTCATGAGTAGACTGAGGGTATAATTTTCAAGGAAGAATAACACAGAGCTGATGTGCCCTTCTCACGTCCTATCAGAAGGTTAATGTGAACAACTGTTAACTATTACTGTGCTGTTAGCCTTAATTACTAGGTTAAGATGGTTAATTTTAGGTTTCTCTAGTATAAAGTTACTATTTTTTACCTTCCCTGTTAGAGCAAATCACTATTCTAGCCAGTGGTCAAAGATAGGGTATTTAATCCCTACATCATATGTATTAATGAATTGCGTATATGCACTAAAATTACCACGTAAAATAAAAATTTTGAGGACTTTCTTTGAGAGTATGAAAATAAGCATTTTTGCCTTGATGTTAGGCTCACTGATTTTTCATTCATAATGGAGCTTATCTGAAGTAATAATGGTGACTTATTTTTCAATTTACCTCATTTCTTCTATATTTTCGTTTGGAATTTTCTGTTTGAAGATTTGCCCCTTCTCTCCAATTTCTTTCTTTTGATTCATTGATATATGGATAATTATTTTATTCATTGGGTTATAATCAACATGGTAGGTATATATTCTGTTATTGTAACTGTTTCAGTTTTGACCAGTATGATTCTTTCAGGTTGGCCCCTGTGTCCTTCTGTAGGCCAATTTTTTTTAAATGATTTAATTTTACTATATTTTGTTGAGGATTTTTGCATCTATATTTATGAAGTTTATTTTTCTATAGATTTTATTTATTTATTTGCCTTTACTGTCATTATTTGTTTTTAATAATAGGGTAATTCTTTCATTTAATTTCCCAGAGAGATGATGTAAAACTTTTATTATTTATTTGTTGAATGTTTAGCAGAATTTACCAGTGAAGTTGTCTGGGTCTGGGGTTTTCTGTTCTAGATGTTTTAACCGAAAATTCAATTTACTTTAGAGTTATAGGACTACTCAAGTAATTTACTTCTTTTTCAGTGAGTTTTGGTAGTTTGTGCCCATTAAGGAATTGCTCTATTTTAGTTGTTATTGAATTTATAGGCATAGATTTGTTTATAATTTTCCCCTTTATTCTTTTAATGTCTTTGAGATCAGTAGAAATATCCTCTTTTTCATTTCTGATGGTAGTATTTGTGTATTCTCTCTCTCTTTTTTTTTTTTTTTTCTTGATTACTCTGGGTAGAGGTTTATCAATTCCATTCTTTTTGACTTTTCATTTTTTGCTTGTTTATTTTCTTTCCAAAGGAGCCAGCTTTTAGTTTTATTGAATTTTTTTTCTTTTGCTTCTCTGTTTTCATTTTCATTGATTACTGAGCTAATGTTTAGTACATTCTTTCCTCTGCTAGTTTTGGGTTTAATTTTCACTTTTTTAAAAAGATTTGTCTTATTTTCTAATGAGAAAATCTCTAACTTTCCAACAATCATTCCTTTAACTCTTTCTCACAAACTTATTATTTTTTTTTAAAAAAACTATTAATTCAAAAATTTATTGAATTAGATATCTACCAGGTAAAATTGTATAAATGATAAAGTGAGAGGGGAGAATAATGAAGAAAAAACAAAAAGTACCCACTTGGGTGATGCTCCTCACTGTGGATCATGACCTTCTGTGGAGAAGGA
>NW_006922307.1:856719-858876 GCF_000298275.1 Orycteropus afer afer | reverse complement strand
TATCTGGAAATCTCCTAATTTCACCATCATATTTGAGGGACAATTTTGCCGGGTATATAATTCTTGGTTGAAAATTTTTATCTTTCAGGGTTTTATATATGCCATCCCATTTCCTTCTTGCTTGCATGGTTTCTGCCAAGATATCAGAGCTTATTCTTACTGGTTGTCCTTTGTAAGTAGCTTTTTTTTTTTTCCTGTGCAACTTTTAGGATTCTTTCTTTGTCTTTGGTTTTGATGAGTTTGATGATGATATGTCTTGGTGATTTTCTTTTGGGGTATATCCTGTTTGGGGTTTGTTGGACTCCTGAATGGGTATATTTTCATCTTTCATCCTATCAGGGAAATCCTCCTCCAACAAATCTTGGACAATTTTCTCAGTGGTTTCATTTTTCTCTTGTTGTTCTGGAGTTCCAATGACACATAGGTTATTTCTTTTGATGGTATCCCACATGAACCTTAGGCATTCTTCATTTTGTTTTGGTCTTTTTTCTGATTGATCCCTTTCCAAAGAAGTATTCAGGTATTTGTCTTCAGTCTCATTAATTCTATCTTCCATTGCATCAATTCAATCCTTTGCCCTTTCAATGTGTTATCTATTTCTGAAAATTTAGTATCAATCTTCTGGATTTCTATCTGTAGGTTTAGAATAATTTCTAATTTTTCATTGATTTTGTCATTTTGTTCATGTATTTTCTTCCAAAATTCTTCTAGAGTTTTGTCTGTGTTTTTCTTGTCTGTTTCACAATCATTTGAAGATACTAAAATATAATTGTTTTGAATTCCTTATCAGAGAGTTTCAATGCTGCATTTTCCTCAGGGATGTATTCTGGGTGTGTATCCTGCTACCTTGTT
This sequence comes from Orycteropus afer afer, assembly GCF_000298275.1. Taxonomy (NCBI): domain Eukaryota; kingdom Metazoa; phylum Chordata; class Mammalia; order Tubulidentata; family Orycteropodidae; genus Orycteropus; species Orycteropus afer. The sequence continues at coordinate 858,024 of NW_006922307.1, read as the reverse complement.
TCTACCACTTTGTCTTGCTACTGTGTGTGGACTGTGATGGCCTGTTGTCTCTGAGACATTGTGGCATTGTTGTGTTTAGAGCTCTGTTACCTGTTTGTGAAGAATAGCAAGGGTGATTTAGGCTCTTCTTGGTAGTTGTTTATCATTGGCCCATTGGTGAAGAAAGAAGTGGCTCTCACTCAGTAAGTGTAGATGCAGGAAGTGTGGGTATAGTTGTGTCATATGGGGACTATTGCTGTTTCTCCCTCAGTTAGACAAAAATAACAATAGAATAACCATCAAAAAAAGTAAAAGCACATGGGCAAAAAATACACTCTGTAATCACATGGGAAGAGTAACCCCCCCCCAAAAAAAAAATGGAAAAAGAAGAAAAATAAAGAAAAAAGAAAAAAAAAAAAAACCCTGCAATATCTGGGGAGAGGGAAATAAGAGAAAGAAGGTAGAGAAGGAGAATAATGAAGAAAAAAAATGGGAAAATGCAAAAAGAAAAACAAGGAATGGGGTTAACCAGAAGAAAGAAAAAAAATTGCGACCAGGACAAGAAAAAGAAAAAATGCTGAAAACTAGGACCTGGGAGGGGAAGAATAAAGAATAATAGCAAAAAGTATAAAAGTAATAATAATAATAATAGTTATAAAACAGACAAAAACAAACGGGCTAAAAAACACAAAAAAGAAAAAAAAAAATCAGGGCAGGGTGAGGCAGGGCACCCAGGCTTCATCCGAGCACACAGACTGGGATGGAATCCCTGCTGGTCCTGAAGGTGGATGGGAATAAGGGATGACCACACCTCTGTTTGCCAAGAGTGTGTGGGGTTTAAGAGTAACTAGGGTTTGTCGCACCTTTCTAGTCGTCAGGATCTGAAATATCCTTGGGCTTCCCAGGAAATGAAGCCTGTTCTTAAGTCCCTGGAATCTGGGAGAGCACTGTCTCTTTATATATTCAAAATGGTCAAGCAGCTTGTAAACATTCAAAATGGCTGCACCCTCCAAACAGACAAAAGTCCACAGCTCAGCCCGCTTTCCTCTTTGCTGCTTCCCTGTTTATTTCCCAACCACCAGAACAGTCCTCCTTGCAGTCTGTGGTTAGCAGGGCCTATTTTTAGGTTAATTCTTAGGTTCTACCAACACTTGGCAATATCCAAGCTGTCTGTGCTGTCAGGATCACTGCCAGACCGCAGCTCCGTATGTGACCTTTCTTGGGGTTTTCGTGAAAACTCTTCTGCTAGTTGGAGTTTAGTCCACTTCTATACCCTTCCCTTCAAAGCTCAGGGGTCCAGGATTATCATCTGTATCTGTATTAATC
>NW_006922307.1:850844-855549 GCF_000298275.1 Orycteropus afer afer | reverse complement strand
GGGTTTGAACCACCAGCCTTCTGGTTAGGAGTCAAGTGCCTTAGGCACTATGCTAATCCTCCTTTAAGAATTCCTCAAAAGCACCTCTGCAATATTTAGTTTCCTGAACAAACTAAAGTATTATATTAGCCTGGGACACCCTCCCTAAACTTTCTTAATATATATGGGGTTTTTTTTCTACACTTTTCTAAATCCAAAGTCTTGTTCAAATATCAACTAATTTGATTTCTGTACCCATATGTTATGGATTGAATTATGTCCCCCTAAAATATGTGTTGGAATCCAAATCTGTGGATAGAATCCTATTTGAAAATAGACTTTTCATTGTTAATTTAATGAAGCCATATCAGTGTAAGTTTTGTCTTAAACTCAAACACTTCTGAGATGTAAAAAATCTGTGCAGATTTGGCTCAGTAACAAGGAAGCACAGATGGAAGATGTCATGCCACATGAAAACCTCCAAGGAACCATAGAACAGAATCTGAAAATGGTAAAAGATTTTCCCAAGAGCAAACAGAGAGAGAAAGCCTCCCCTTAGACCCAGTGCTCTGAATTCAGACATATAGCTTAAACTGTGAGATAATAAATTGATGCTCGTTAAAGCCATCCACTTACTACTTTTCTGTTATAGCGGCATTAAGAAACTAAGACACTCCCCATCTGTGCTCCTGGAAATATCTTCATTTTCCTTATCTCACTATATTGAAATTGATACTTTATGTATCTTGTTTTAAATTAGATCATAGTCCATACTCTATTTATCTTTCTTTTCATGCCTCTATGATGTCATAAATCCTCTGTATATACTTGTTGAATGAATAAATGAATGACAATCAGAACTTCAAGATTGTTCCTTAAGCATCACTACTTATATGGTGAGAAAGAGCAATATTTTATTTTAGCTGTTGATGAGAATATACAGAGCAGAATATAATGCAAGTCAAAAATTTCCACATGTACAATTCATTGACATTGATTGAATTTTTCAAGTTGTGCGACTATTCTCAATCTTCTTTTCAGAGTATTCCTCCTCTATAACATAAACTCACTGCCCCCTAAATTTCTAATCCAATATTTGTTGTCAATTTGATCCATATAGATAGATCTTAAAAAAGTATAATGTTGAAGGCGACACTCTTGACTAGTAATGCTAAAATTATGTTTGCTTTTCAAAAAGTAAACAATATGAATAACTTAAAAAAATTGTCATTTTTAGTGATCAGATTGTATCAGCTGGAAGAGAACATTGTCTACTTAGATTAGTAAAAAAGATGATGGAAAGATAAATCTAGATATTGGATGCATAAAGTATTATAATAAAACATGCTTCTTATTACCTAGGTATTAGAAAGCTAGTAAATATTTTTGAAAAAGAATGAAATGATAAAATAAAATCTATTTGAGAACAATAAATCTGATATCAGTGTACTGAATAAACTAGAATTTAGATTTTTTAACTTGCACTGGTTATATTAGTGTCATTTGCCAAATGTACATATATAAAGACAAATCATAAGAGTGAGAAGGATGACTAAGTGAATGATCTTTTTTTTTTCTTATTTTCATTTTTTTTTCCTAATTCCAACATTAATATAGTTTGAATATAAGACAATTGTGTACTATTCTAAAATGGGTTTGGAATTTATTGAATCAGCTTATGAGTTTTCGATAGCTGACATAGTGACTTAAAACCACATAAATTTATGTTTTACAGTTCCACAGATTGGAAATGTGACATGGATTCACTGGGGTATGATTGGATGTCACCAGGATGCATTCCTTTCTGGAGGCTCAGCTACTTGTTTTCTTGCCATTTCCTGATTCTGGAAGCCTGTTGCTTTCCTTTGATTGTGTCCATTTCTCATTTTTAAAGCTGGTGATTTGGGGCCAAGTCCTTCACATGTTGCCATCTCTCTGATTCTCATCTGATTCCCTTCTCCACTTTTATATATCCTTGTGATTACATTGGGTTTAATGAGATAATCCAGAGTAATCTCCCTCTTGTAATGTCGGTTGATTACTGACCTTAATTCATCTGTAATCTTAATTTCCCTTTGCTATGTAACCTCATACATTAATGGGTTTTAGGCATTTGGATGTAGATATCTTTGGTGTGGTGGTGGTGTTAGGGGTGGAATTTGTCCTATTTATCACAACCAATTATACAGTTATTTGCCTTTTCATGTAATAACTAATTTAAAATTTGAATATATTTTAATAATGTATCAGCACATAAAAGAAAGACTGTATTATACCAATAAAATTATGCAATACCAACTAAGTTGAAAGTGAAAAATACTCTTTTGTATTTAAAATTAGTATCTGACATAAAAGTTTTATTTTTAAGTAACATTTCTACCTACAAAATTTAACTGTACCTTTTGTAAATATCATTATAAGAAAGGAGGTAAAACAATTGTTTCCAAGATGATAAATAAAATCTATTAGCATTTAAATTTGTCAAATATACTAGAAGACTATGTGTCATCTTAAAATTATTGGTAAGATTTACTTAAATTTACTTTCTATGTTGGATTTAGGTCTATTTTGAAGTCAGAGTAAGATTTCTGAGAGCTAGTAAACACTTTTTATTATTTACCTCCTTAATACAATCTGTTACTGATCATTTCTTATCAACAACTATTAACAATAACAATATCCATGACAATTTGGTGGGGTGGAGGTAGAGAGTGTGAGGAATGAGGAAACTGCTAAATGAGTTTACCTATTTTTATAATCAAATATTAATTATCTACTATATGTTATTTCATTTATCACCAAAGCAGAATGAACTAGAAAAACCTGTTTCCCTCTAGTCTATTCCAACTCATGTGTACCCCATGTGTATCAGAATAAAACTGTATGACACAGGATTTTCAGTGGCTGAATTTTTGGAAGTAGATCACCAGACATTTCTTCCAAGAGGCATCTGAATGGACTCTAACCTCCAAGCTCTTGCTTAGCAACTAAGAATATTAACTATTTTCACCACCCAGGAAATCCAAATCAGAATTGAATGTAGGTATAAATTTAACTTATAGTCAGTTGATAGGTGGCTTTCTTATATCCAGATACATATAGCATATTTTGGGGAGACTACATTAATATAAATATTCATGAAAGGATATAGGTTCATGAATCTCCTTTGGGAAATATATTACGGAACTGTTGATAAACAACAATCTGATTGTTGTTGAGTTTTTTTTTTTTTTTAATTGATGAGTAACCTTTAACTGATGACATCTCTAGGCTTGATGACTTTCAAAACAAAGGTTTATTTTTCATTTTTATTACATGCAAGCTGAAAGTTTGTTGTGCTTCTACTCCATACGTCTTCAATGAGATCAACTCCACTGGGGCATGCTAGTTCTATAGCAGATGGAAAACTACAAGAAAGCTTCAGAAACACAAAATATATCTTAAATATTTTCCTCAGAACTGTCATATGTCACATCTATTCAAATCTTTTGATGCCAAACAAATTCACATGACCAAGCCTCACAACAGGAATGGAAGTATTGTAAGTTGCAATATACAGGGATATGTATCCTTTTACAGGGACTTGGGGTGTAAATGATATAGAACAAGAATTCAAGGGGGTACTGTATACCTTCTGCATCAAAATATTCTCTTTTGATAAATCAGTAGAAAAATAAATACTCTTATAAAGAATGCATCTCAAATCTCCCAACCAACTAATGTTAATGTGAAATGTTTTACTAGATTCAGAGATATATAGAATCATAGACTTGTAATAGTTACTTTTATCATCTTGTGAATATTATTTATTATACACATTAAGAATTTGGGACCCATAGACTCCAACATATAGCTTTAGCATCACAGAACTAATAAATTATATGACTTTTTTTTTTTTTTTCTCTTTATTCTCTGTTTGGAAAAGGTGATACATAATGAAAGATATTTTCCCTCAGAACAATTCCAATCTAATAAGGAGAGTATCAGCAGCATCCAACAACAAATAATTCCAATCTAGTAAAGAGAGTATCAGTTGCACCCAACAGAAATGCCCCAGGTGGGTAACTTTTACAATCAGGAGCTCCTCAGTTGCTCACAGTAAATTCCACCACAGAGTTTACAAAGATATGGTTAGAAAAGCCATACCAGGTAATTTACTACACCACATAGAGATACGGAAGATAATCCTGGAAACCTGAACTTTGAAAGGAACTATACAGAAGTATAGAACTAGAAGATATCTGAGTAACCCTAAGGACACGCCAGACCTGGACAACTGAAAAGGTGCGACATTCCCTTTGTTACTCTTATACCCCACACCTGAACGGAGGTTAGGCCATCCTCCACTCCCACCCACCTTGGGCCCTCAGGAACTCCATCCCACTCAGTGCTTGAACGGAGCCTGGGTGCCCTGCCTTGTCCTGCCCTGATATTTTTCTTTTCCTTCTTTTTTTTTCTCTCTTGCTTTTGTCTGTTTTAAAAGTACTACTATTATTAATACTTTTGTCCTTTCTACTATTATTCTTTATTCTTTCCCTCCCAGGTCCTAGTTTTCAGCTTTTTTCTTTTCCCTGTCCCTGGTTGCAATTTTTTTTTTTTCTTTTTTTTCTCATGGTTAACCCCATCCTTGTTTTTCTTTTTGCATTTTTCCCATTATTTTCTTCATTATTCTCCTTCTTTGTCTTTTTTCTCTTATTGCCCTATCCCCAGATATTACAGGTTTTCT
>NW_006922307.1:850080-850584 GCF_000298275.1 Orycteropus afer afer | reverse complement strand
AGGACAAAAAATGGCAAAGGGGACTGGAACAGATCAAGGAGTCAGTGGCAGGGACCCAGGTGAAGAGAGGGAACTCAGGCCATGCCCCACAAGGAGCAAGGCAGGAAGCAGAGAAAGGACAGAAAAGGCAAAGGGGACTGGAACAGATTGAGGAGTTAGCCTCAGAGATCCAGGTAAAGGTGGTTGGAGGGGTTTCCAACAGCTAAGGGAGACAAACTTGTCTGTCAGTTTTTCCTACTGTCGTGACATGTTGCAGTGATTCTTGAGGCTGTGCCACTGGTGTTTCAAACCCGGTGGGGTGGACCTGATGTACAGGTATCAGCCCGGCTTACAGACTGAGACAGACTAGGAAGAAGGAGGAGGCCATCCACTTCTCAAAGAATTGGTCAAGGAAAACCTTGTGACTAGGAGAGAAACACTGTCTGATACATTACTGCACAACTTTATGAATAGTCCAGAAACATTGTCCAATACAGAGGAGGAAGATGAGTCACTTAGCTTAGA
>NW_006922307.1:843866-844424 GCF_000298275.1 Orycteropus afer afer | reverse complement strand
TGATTGGTTTTTCCATATACCTAAATAAATGTTGATGGAATCTGGATTGGGATTGCATTGACTGTATAGATTGCTTTGGGTAGAATTGACATTTTCACAATGTTCAATCTTCTTATCCACTAGCATGGGATGTTCTTCCATTTATGTAGTTCTCTTATGGTTTCTTGAAGTAGCTTTTTATAGTTTTCTTTGTAGAGATCTTTTGTGTCCCTGGTAAGATTTATTCCCAAGTATTTTATTTTTTTGGTAGCATTATAAATGGTATTGAATTCCTTATTACTTCTTCAGCAATCTCTTTGCTGGTATAGTGGAATCCAACTGATTTTGGGATGTTGATTTTATATCCTGCCACGATGCTAAATATCTCAATTAGTTCCAAGAGATTTTTGACTGAGTTTCCTGGGTTTTCTAGGTATAGGATCATATCATCATCAAATAGGGATAGTTTGACTTCTTCCTTACCTATTTGGAAGCCTTTGATTTCCCTTTCTTGCCTTATGGCCCTGGCTAGGACTTCTAGTACAATGTTGAATAGAAGTGGTGATAGCGGGCATCCTT
>NW_006922307.1:832581-834514 GCF_000298275.1 Orycteropus afer afer | reverse complement strand
ATTGAATGAGTGAAATTATTGGTGGAGAAGGTGAGAGCAGACGAAGGAAAGCTTGGTGTTGCTAGGGTCAGTTTCTAGGGCTTTGTGCAGGCTGTTATTGATGGCATAGTTATTTAGAAGACCGTGGCTCAATCTCAAGAAAGATTCTTGTTGTTAAGGAATTGCCACTTTCCACCTGGCTCAGGCACATTCAAAGACCCCATTTCTGATGCCCTTTGGTACTAAAAAGTTGACCCAAGGCAAATTCCTGGGACTGCACTCAGCCGCAGCTTCCTCTCTCTTCCCAGCCCATCTGCCTGCTGTGCTGGTGCAATCTCCTCATACTGCTAATGGCTTGGGAGTTTGTCTGTGATACCTCCCTCCTGTGGTGCCAAAGAAGCATGCAATTTCAGCTGTGCTGGCATCGGGGGAGTACCTGCTTGTAAACTGTGGTCCCAATATCAGTGACAAAGATAAGCACAATATCTCCCAGGCTAACCTGAGCCCACTCAGAGACCCGCTCAGAGGGGAGCGTGCTCATCCTCCTGGAGCACCAGTGAGCTCTCTGCTTGACTTTCAGGGTACTGTACATGCCCGTTAGAACTTAGGTGACCCAAGTTACCAATAAAATCAGGTGCTGGAGGCAGATCCTTGGGGCTGTTTGCTGAAATGTTGGTGTGGTCACTGGTATGGTGATATAGGGTGTCTTTCTTGGCTCACAGGGATTTCAGGTGGCCACCCTTGCCCACCAGTCAGTGACTGCCCAGGGAAGTTCCCAATGACTTCTCTCAGCTGCCCGGCCGTCCTCCCCCAGGTAGATCTTTCTTAAATAATAATATCCCTGTGCCTTTCCTCTAATTCTGCTCTTCTGTGTTCGGTGCACTCTGATTCAGTGAGCTGTTCAGAGCACCGAAATCCCTAATTCAAACTGCTGTACCTAGTTTTTCAAGCACTTAGATGCTAGAGGGAAATAGCATGGTGCTTACTGACGAGACTCCATTTTGAATCCCTTCAAGACTTTTATCTTTTCTTGAAGCTAAGTAAACTTGTTACTGTATAAAGCCTATTGACTGTGTACCAGAAGTTTGACCATCTGATGAAGCCCCAGTATCATTGGTGCTGGCCAGGAATAGTCATTTCAGCATATATTTCCATTAATTTTAAAAGCATCTTTACATGTATTTCTGACTTTCTCCCTAAAATCTATACCTATAGGATGTATTCACTGACTAACAAAAATTATTACAATATCACAGAAACCAATCGTTGGCTCACATTTCAGATAATTCATTTAGTAGATGAATTGGAGAAGTCACTTAGAATACTTGAGCCTCAGACTCCTAAACTACAAAATATTACATTTGTCTTTCTTGTGAAATAGAGATTACCCATCTTTTCTGGTACAAAGCAGCTGTTCATTATAAGGTAGCTATCGTATTTTCCTTCATTTCCTGCAATTTTAAAATTATTTATTTTATGTAACATATTTTATATATTGAGTTTAGGTTAATTTAAGTAGTTATTTAGAGTGGATAACATCCCTAGATAATAATAATAATAAATTATGTTTCTCATTTTGAAATCAGATAGTAGTTAACGCCAGAATCAAAATAGGAAGCTGATTCCTGAACAAATCAGATTTATTGTATATGACTCCCCTGCAAAATAAAAGGATCAAAATTTTTTTTTTGTATGAATTAGTTTTAAATGATACATTTAAATAATGAAAGTTCTGCAAGTTTTTCTCAATTGTATTGATTTAAGTAGATAATTCATTGCAACCAATTTTTTTTACAACTAAAATTTCTCTTTTCATGATTATATTTACTTTTGCCTGTTCCTTTCATATAATTTTGATTATAGGTTATAAGTTATTTACACTGAGTACTTCATTATGGTTGTATGTTTGTAGTAATCCTGTCACACACAAAAAAGGGAAAATAATTCTTTTTAG
>NW_006922307.1:823106-832481 GCF_000298275.1 Orycteropus afer afer | reverse complement strand
TATATTTATGTATATCACCACTAGTCTGTCAATTTGTCATACTGTGGTGGCTTGCGTGTTGCTGTGAGGCTGATGGCTGTGCTGCAGGTATTTCAAATACCAGCAGGGTCACCCATGGTAGACAGGTTTCAGCAGAGATTTCAAACTAAGACAGACTTGGAAAGGAAGGAGCCATCCACTTCTCAAAAAACTGGCCAGTGAAAACTTTATGAAATAGCAGTGTAACACTGTCTGATGTATTACTGGAAATATTTATGAATAGCCATGAAACCTTGTCCAATATACTGCCAGAAGATGAGCTCTTCAGGTCAGAAGGCACTCAAAATACAACTGGGAAGAGCTGCCTCCTCAGTGTAGAGCTGATCTTAATGATGTGGATGTAGTAAAGATTTTGGGGCCTCCATTTGCTGATGTGGCACAACTAAAAATGAGAAGTAACAGTTGCAAACATCCATTAATAATTGGAACATGAAATGTATGAATCTAGGAAAATTGGAAGCTGTCAAAAATGAAATGGAATGCATAAAGATCAATATCTGAGGCATTAGTGAGCTAAAAAAGACTTGTCGTTTTGGCCATTTTGAATCAGACAACCACATAATCTACTATGCTGGGAATGATAAATTGAAGAGGAATAACATGACATTCATTGTCAAAAATAATGCTCCAGATCTATCCTGAAGTACAGTGCTGTCAGTGATAGGATAATATCCACATGCCTACAAGGAAAACCAGATAATACTGATAATAATAATACTGATAATACAGATAATAATATTATTATTCAAATGTATGCACCAATCACCAAAGAAAAAGATGAGGAAATTGAAGATTTTTACCAACTTCTGCAGGCTGAAATTGGCCAAACATATAATCAAGTTGTGTTGATTATCACTGGTGATTGGAATGCAAAAGTTGGAAACAAAGAAGAATCATTGGTAGTTGGAAAATATGGCTTTGGTTATAGAAACGATGCTGGAGATTGCATGATAGAACTTTTCAAGAAAAAGGACTTATTCATTGCAAATGCCTTTTCTCAGGAATATAAGCAGGGGCTATACATGTGGACTTTGCCAGATGGAGTACACAAGAATTAGATTGACTACATCTGTGAAAAGAGGCAGAGAAGCTCAATATCTTCAGCCAAAACAAGGCCAGGAGCTGATGTGGAACAGACCATCAAGTGCTTATATGCAAGTTCCAGTTGAAGCTGAAGACAATTAAAATGAGTTCACAAGAGCCAAAATATGACCTTGATTATATCCCTCATGACTTTAGACACCATCTATAAAGTACATTTGATGCATTGAACACCAATGACCAAAAATCAGAGGAATTGTGGGATGACATCAAGAACATCATCCATGAAGAAAGCAAAAGATCATTAAAAATACAGGAAAGGAAGAAAAGGCTAAAATGGATGTCAGAATAGACTCTGAAATTTGTCCTGTTTAAAGTTCTGAAGAGCAAAGATATCTTTTTGAAGACTAAGGTTCATCTAACCCAAGCCATGGTATTTTCAATTGCTTCTTAAGCAAATGAATAAGGAAGACTGAAAAATATTTGATGCTTTTGAGTAGTGGTGTTGGTGAAGAATACTGAAAGTCCCATGGGCTTCCAGAAGAACAAACAAACCTGTCCTGGAAGAAGTGCAGCCAGAATGCTCCTTGGAAGTGAGAATGGTCAGACTTTGTCTCACCTACTTTAGTCATGTTGTCAGAAAGGATCATTCCCTGGAGAAGGATATAATGCTTGGTAAGGTGGAGGGCCAATGAAAAAGGAGAAGGTCCTCAATGAGATAGATTGACAGGGGCTGCAGCAATGGGCTCAAGAATAGCAAGGATTGTGAGACTGGGACAGGACATGGAAGTGCTTTGTTCTGTATGTTGTTAGTTGCTAGGTGCTGTCAAGTCAGCTCTGTCTCATAGCAACCCTATGTACAACAGAACAAAAGAGTGCCCAGTCCTGTGTTGGCCTCACAATCCTTCCTATACCTCAACCCATTGCTGCAGCCACTTTGTCAATATATATGGAGCTCTTGTAGTTCACTAAGTGCACTAAGTGAACTAAGTGTCTAAGGCATTTGACTGCTAACCAGATGGCTGGAAGTTCAAGCCCACCAGCTACTTTGTGAAAAGAAGACTGGGCAATCTACTTCTGTAAACATTTACCTCTTCAGAAACTGAAAGGAGATCTCTATGAGTTGGAATAGATTCAATGGCAGTGAGTTTATATATATATGAAGCACTGAACTTTTTTGAAGTAGAAGCTGCAATATAATGTAACATCCCAGAAATATAAGAGATTATGAAAGATCTATGCATTAAAGCAGTTTATCCTTCAACAAATCATTCTTTGACAAAGCCTCAGACAACTCTTAGGATGCTAGCATCACTGCAAATTATACAACTACTTTTTATGTGTTACTTTTTTATTCCTTATGATTCTGGTACTGATAGAGGAAAAATCATCTTAAAAATTAAAAAAAAAAATAATATGCTACTTTACTTAGTCTTTTAAATCTTTTGATCATTTTAATCATTCCACAAAATATGAAAAACAGAACCAGTCATTTTACAATGGAAAATTACATGCTTGTTTGAGATTATATTTTCTCATATATTTTCTGAACTTCTATATGTTATACGTCTATATGCTTCCATAAACATTTTCTTTTAATTCAGAAAGAAGACTTATGTTAAGCTCCAACTTAGACATACCAGATAAGTTATTTTCAATTCCGAAAATATGTTACAAAATTTTGTATCATTAGAGTATCTTCACTAGCATTGAAACAAATGCTTGTAATTGTGGACTTTATTTTCATTTAGGGCTCTATTCTAATTATTTTAGGATGTAAGGTATATAATAAAAAGCAATAAACATAAAGATGAGTTGGGATTTTTCAATATACATTGTGATACTTAAGTTGTGTGTCAACTTAGCTGGGTCTGATTATGAGTGGCTGGGCAGATGGATGTAGTAACTCTCCATGATGAGACTGGTAATCAACTCCATGGCGGAATCTACTGGAGCAGTTGAGTACCTTAGGAATGTGGTCTGCTTCTAGTATATAAGGAGAAGTGTTGAGAGAAATCTCAGAGCTTTTTGGCATCCTTGGACTCTGCTGTGTCTTCATTCAGCAGCCTGTCATGTTGTCTGACCATCTAGGGACTATTTCTGGACTTGAACTAGTTGCTTGATTATCTTGGAACTGTGTCATTTTACTTGTCAACCTTGGGTTTGTCAGCCTCAGCAGCTAGCAGATGACTGAAGAGATACCTCCAGCTCCAGTGGAGTGGGAGCAAGAGGCAGAGCTGAAGCCCAAAGTTGAGGGGTTTTCACCAAGCTCCTAGAGCTGGCACTTTGAACTTGGACTTTTAGCCTCCTAAAGGATGAGAAAATAAAATCTCCATTTTTTCAAAACCAGTCATTTGTGGTATGTCTGTGAGAGTGGCAATAGAGGACCAAAACATACATTTTGCTTAAAATGTACTATAAGCACTTAGCTGATTATAAGATTTTTTTTTCCTTTAGTGATGCATGGAGAGTGTCAGTACTGTTATTTTTTTGTTAGCTCTCTAATATTTTGTTTAAACTAGTAGAAGAAAAACTGAAGAAATTACACAGAAAAGGTCAATTTAAAACATCTTAAATAAGAATATTTTTACATAAATAACAAATTAGATGAAAAATTATATAAGTATTATTATATAATTTTAAAATATGATAATGCATACAGTCCAGAGTGTTGTGATTTATTTATTCCCATAAAATTAGTTAATAAAACAAGTCGTCTAGTATGTATAAGTTGTTATGCTATCTGATGTAAGTAGTAGATACAATTTATTGTATGATTCCTACTGTCCACAATGTTGTCTGTGAGATGAAATAAGATATAAAAGCCTGAAAATTCAATAGAAGAAATAATTATGTTTTACATATGTTCTGGTTACCTAGTGCCACTCTGACAAGAATATACCACAAATAGGATGGCCTTAACAAACAATACTTGCAATTTGGAGGCTTAAAGTCCAAGTTCAAAGTGCCAGGCTCTAGGGGCTATGTGAAAATCCCTTGACCTTGGGCTTCAGCTCTGCTTCTTGCTCCCAGCCCACTGAAGCCAGAGGCATCTCTTCACTCAGTCAGCTACTGGCTACTGAGGCTAGCAAGCCCAAGGTTGAAGAGTAAAATGACACAATCCTGATGTCACAAACCACATGGAGGGCCATTGATTCAAGTCCATTTTAGCTCCCAACATCGCCAGAGCATGGCAGGCTGCTGAACAATGACATGGCTATGTGTAGGATCCAAATGTGCCATAAGCTAGAGAACATTTCCCAAGGCTTCTGCTTATCTACAGGAAGCAGATCACATCCCTAAAGCAGCTACTCAGCTGCTTGAGGTAGATGCCACCATGGAGTTGATTGCCAGTGTCATCATGGGGAATAACTGCCACCAGTTGCCCAGGCACTCAACCAGGCCCAGCCAAGTTGACATACAAATTCAACTACCACAACATAATACATAATTGTTTACAAATATCTTCATGTTTCTTAGTATTTTAGTTGTCACAAGAATCTTGTGTATAGTAAGTATTATCTCATTTACATATGGGGAAACTGAACTGTGTGTTTTTTTTTAGTTAAGATCTTTTAACTGCTAAAATAGACAAATGTTAGAATCTTAAATGTTAACTCCATATATATTTTTTTTCTTGCTCATGTTTATTTCTAATAAGTAGATTGGAGGAAAAGAGGATAAGACACAAAGGGTGTTTTCTTGTCCAGACGGGAATTCTGAATGTAAGCTGATGGAGGCTTTGCCTCTTTTCGTATGTTGCTTCAAAATTATCTTGCACATTGATATCCAACCACCAGTCTGAGAAAAAGAGAATGAAGAACAATTCATGTGAAGCTGTTATTGGGTAGGTATTTCTTTGTACACAACTCAGTCATATGGCCACAAAAAAGTACAAAGTTTTCTGGAAAAAATATAGTTTTGCTTTATGCCAAGGAGGAAGAAAAAGAATTTGATGAAAGATCACCCATTTTGGTTATCTAGTGCTCTCTAGAAGAAATACCCACAAATGGGATGGCTTGACCAAACAGGAGTATATTCTCTTATAGTTTTGGAGGCTAGAAGTCTGAGTTCAAAGTGCCAGCTCTAGGGCCTGGGTAAAGGCCCTTCAACCTTGGGCTTCAGCTCTGCCTCCTTTTCCCAGCTCACTGAAGCTGGAGGCTTTCTTCACTCAGGCAGCTTCTGCCTGCTGAGGCTGACAAACATAAGGTCAACAAGTAAGAGGGCACAGTTCTGATATTATCAAACCAAACAGAAGGCCATTGATTCAAGTCCATTAAGAGTTCCAAGACTGGCAGACAACATGGCAGCCTGCTGAACAAGGACTCGGCTACATGCAGGATTCAAGTGTGCCAAAAGCCAGAGACCTTCCTCAAAGTTGCTTCTTACATACTGTTAGCGGACAGCTACTCAGCTGCTCCAGTAGATTTCATCATGGAGTTGATTACCATTCTCACCAGGGGCAATAACTATATCTAGCTACTCAGCTTCTCAAAACCAAGCCCAGACAATTTGACACTTAACATTAACTACCACACCAACCAATCACTGTCATAGGAACAATAAGCATAGTTAGTAGAGTCAAGAGTCAGAACTAGTATCGTCTGATCCAGTGAAAAGTACATCTATATTTTAATGATGCTATTTGGTGTCTTACTGCTTTCTAACTAATAAAGGGGATTGACTTTTTTTTACTATTACATTTGATCTATGCAACCATTTTATGTGAAAAATGATGCTATTTTCATAGAAATTTCTATTATGAAGTATCATTAGCACAAATTGTTTAGGCACACAGTCATGGATAGATTGCCTTGTCCCAACACTTGCTTGCTGTTAATTTTGGGCAGATTATTAGACTTTATCAACTATAATTCCTTCAGAGATTAAAATGCTATAAATCCAATTACATAAGAAAAATAAATATGACAAAAAAATGAGCAAAACATATAGACATTAAATAGACCAAAAGAAAGTAATTGAAATTCCAGAAATAGACTTTCACATATCTTGCACCTTTGGGACTTTAGATGATTACAAACATAATCTAACTGAAGATACATGAGAGATTCCCAGAAGAGAACTAACTACAAATGAAACATATAAACATGAGATAAAATAACTTTTTTTAAGGCTCTCAGTTTACTGTTTTTTTTTTTTTTTTTAATGTAGAAATAGATGATCAAAACAACATACTTATTGTAAACCAAGTCAGTAATCTCACTCTTAAGTAAATATTTATCAGTGTATATGTATATGTATACCTACCAGAATATGTGTACAGAATATTTATAGCAATGCTATTCATAACATTTAAAATCTTGAAGCAACACAAGTGCTCATCAACAGCACAACAGATAAATAAATTATAATATAGGGATTAACAACAGTAAAAACAAACTACTGATAGATAAAACAACTGGGATGAATTTCACAGGCATTATGTTCAGTGAAAAAAGCCATACCTGAAAGAGTATCTATAGTATGGTTCTACTTATACAAAGTCCATATACAGCTAAAATTAACTAATGTGTTTGAGGTCAGAATAATGGTTACCTCTGGTGAGTGATACTTTAGAATGACTCAGAAGGGACACTAAGCTTATGGGCATATGAATATGTAAATACCCACTGAGCTATAAGCTGAAGATTAATACATTTATATCCAGTTACTGCTCTATTTGTTATATTTCAATAAAAGAGTAAAAACAACAAAAAAGAAAACTATTTACCTCAAAGAAATTCTGAGAGCATTAGAGATTATATGTATAAAGCACATATACCAATATCTGATATAATAATAAACATTTGATACTTTTATCTCTCATCCTTTTCTGTTTGAGAAAGAAGGGTACTAAAACTCAGGTTAAATAGTTAAGGAGCCATGTAATTAGATAGCATACAAATAAAATAATGACAATGACAATAGAAAAGGGGAGATTGACAAAACATCACTGTCTGGAGTAGTATATGGATAAGGAGACAAAAGTTATGGACTAGAACAGAAGAAACATAACTGGAGTGAGATGTTGGAGGAATTTATAAGTTTACATTTAGTCCAGTAGAATTTGAAATAGCAATACACTATTCAATGAGATGTCATGTACACAATAAGAAAACTGAAGGCTAAAAGAAGACAATGATATAACTGGAATGATCGCTTTTGGAGTTATTGGCATAGATTTGGCATTTTTAAGCCATGACAATGGTTAAGATTTCTTCAAGAAACAGAGAGATAGAGACTTCAGGGAAAACATATCTCATGTTCTTAGGTGCCATCGAGTTGACTCCAACTCACTATGTACAACAGGTGTGTACTACATATTGTATACTGTCTCCATGCCTAAACCTTAGTAAGCCAGCACTAGAGGACTAAAAGTGTTACTATTCTTCAAAGACAAAGAGAATTGAAAAGGGGTAAAAAATTGATTAGGCTGCTATCCAAAAGGTTGGAGGTTCCAACCCACCACCTGCTCTGCAGGAGAAAGATGAGGCAGTCTGTTTCTATAAAGATTTACAACCTTGGAAACTCTATGGGGCAGTTCTACTGTATTCTATAGGGATGCTAGGAGTCAAAATTGACTGGATGGCAAGGGGTTTGGGTTTTTAAAAAGTGAATACAATATTTCAAAATGTTTCCAGAGCATAGAAACTAGAAGGAAGGTAGCTAATTTATTTATGAGTGTAGAAGGTGTTACAATGTAAACATGGAAATAAAAAAACAAACCTTGCATTTATGTTTAATGATATTCTAATAAAGGAACTGTGGAACTTCCAACATCCCTTTCCCCATTCTGCATTCTTAACAAAGCATGAAGGCATAAAATCTCATGTCTTCCATCCCCAAATGTTACACAAACTGAACTGCCGCAGGAAAAAGAGTTAAGTGTGCCACTCAGCATACATAGCAAGATACAATTAAGCTTTCCCAGGGCCGTTGCATCAAGTGACAAAATTGATAACCAAAGCTCTTTGTTTACCATCTCTTTATCACCTCACAGAAAGGTATTTCACAGAATGAATTAATAGAAATAAAAAAATCTTTTAAGTTCAAGGTAACTGTATATTTTCTGAGTATGAAATTTTTCTTAGTTATTTACTTTTTAATCAACACTAGGCACAAGGAAACATTAAAAACATTTTAAAAACTAAATAACTGTAGAGTACTGAATTTCGTAGATAGGAGGACATATATTGGAAAACTCAATATTGCAAATATTGTTATTTTTCACCAAAATCATCCAAAGATTTGATGTGTTCATAATAATATCAACAAATTTGTGTGTGTGTGTATTTATGTGCATATTTATGTGAGAATGTGTTGGTAAGCTAATATTTAAGTTACTGTGAAAAGGTAAAGGGCAAAAATACTTAAGACAACCATGAAGAAAAGAAAACTACCAAGTACCAAGAAATGTTTTAAAGCCACAGTGATTAAAATAGCTTGACATTTAAGATACACCTAGGGTAAAAAAAAAAAAAAAAAAAAGTAGGTCTGGTGATGCCATGCCTCAGGCATATGACTGCTAAGCGAAAGGTTGGTGGTTCAAGGTTCAAACCCACCAGCTGTGTCATGGAAGGAAGATGGGGCAATCTACTTCCATAAAGATTTACCGTTTTGGAAACCCAATGGGGGTTACTAGGATTCAGAATTGACTCGATGGCAGAGAGTTTGTTTTTTGGTTTATAGGGGAAAAAGAGAAATAATTAATCTAGAATGATAGAAAATAGAATCCAGAAACAAATCAATAGACATATGATGATCTAACTAAAATTGAAAGTGCCACTTCAATGTACTGGGGATAGAATCATCTTTATATTCTATTGAGTGACATCAATTGACTACCAATTTAGAAAAAGATAAATAAACTTAACTCTTCCTACTTCACAACATACACAAAAATGATGTCCAGATTGATCAGATACCTCAATATGAAAAGCTAAAAAAAAAAAAATCTTAAAACTGTTGGAATGACATAGGATAAAATGTTTATGAACTTATGGAAAGTCAATGTTTTTTAAATAGATAATGAAAATATTAATTTATAAAATTTTTAGTGGACTTAATATTTAGAAAAAAATATTTTACAAAGATTTTGTGTGCTTTTACAAAGTATATTCATATGAGGCAATTTACTTCTGTAAAGATTTATCACCTTGGAAACCCAAAGTGGGTTGCTACAAGTTTGAATTTACTTGATGGTTGTGAGTTTTTGAGTATATATTATATATAATATATGTTATACATTATAATACATAATTATGTGTATATATATATATATATATATATATATAT
>NW_006922307.1:818564-819059 GCF_000298275.1 Orycteropus afer afer | reverse complement strand
CCTGGTCGTCTGCCCTTCTTATGAAGGTTTCAGTGCGTCTTTGGCTAAGGTGTCCCCATATAAACCCCCGGAGCGGAGGGTTAGGTCCCACTGTTATGCTAATCTGACCTCACAGGGAATGCAACTTCAGGCCCATTCAAATTCGTCTTGGAACTTCACATATATCATTCACACTAAATAGTCACACAGACAGACACCAAACCCAACAAAACCGAATGTGAACTTTCTACTAGAGCTGCTAGAGGGACTCGAACCCTCTACCCTACCTAACTTGGCCAAGCAGGGACTCAAATCCCTGAAGAGGCCGAAAGATTTTAGGCTAGGGAAATTAAGAGAAGTTGAGGAGTCTTTAGAGGGGGGTTTGGATAGGAGTTTCGTGTGTTAGGAGAATTTAGATGGTATTACAAGTAGAGCAGAGAGAGAGAGAGAAAGAGACGGGAGTGCAGGTAAAAGAAAGTTTGGATGTAGGGAACCTCCGGTCATTTGCCTATGCGG
>NW_006922307.1:806050-814461 GCF_000298275.1 Orycteropus afer afer | reverse complement strand
CTTTTAAAATTCGCACCTTGCAGGAAGCTCAGTTTCGACTTCCTTTAACTGACTTATGACCTTGGGTGGGGCAACAGGGAATGAAGAAGAACCCGGAAGAGCCACATAAGGTGGTGTGGCATATCTCTAACACTAGGCGCCATCGAATTATTTCTGACTCATAGTGATCCTATGCACAACAGAATGAAACACTGCCTGGTCCCATGCCAGCTCCATGATCCTTGCTATACTTGAGGCTATCACCACAGCCACTGTGTCAATCCATCTCGTTGAGTGCCTTCCCCTCCTTCATTTACCATCTGCCTCACCAAGCATGACATCCTTCTCCAGGGAAAGGTCCCTTCTGACAACATGACCAAAGTAGGTGAGATGAAGTCTGGCTATTCTCACCTCCAAGGACTATTTCAGCTGAACTTCTTCCAGGACAGATTTATTAGATCTCTTAGCAGTCCATGGTACTCTCAGCATTCTTCACCAGCACCACAACTCAAAAGCATCAACTCTTCCTCGGTCTTCCTTATTCATTGTCCACTCACATGCATATGAGGTGACTGAAAATACCATAGCTTGTGTCAGGCACAGCTTCATCCTCAAGGAGATATCTTTGCTGTTCTGGCCTTGAAAGAGGTCCTCTGCAGATGATTTGCCCAGTGCTATATGTCATTTGATGTGCTGACTGCTGCTTCAATTGGCATCAATTGTACAACCAAACAATGTGAAGTCCTTGACAACTTCAATTTTTTCTCCATTTATTGTGATGCTCCTTATAGGTCCAGTTGTGAGGATTTTATTTTCTTTATATTGAGATATAATCCATATTGAAGAGTGTATTCTTTAATCTTCATTAGTAAGTACTTTAAGTCATCCTCACTTTCAGCAAGCAAAGTTGTGTCATCAATGTATCATGGGTTATTAATGATTCTTCCTCCAATCCTGTTGCCACATTCTTCTTCATATAGTCCAGCTTCTCGGATTATTTGCTCAGCATATAGATTAAATAAGTGTGGTGAAAAAATACAATCCTGACATACTCCCTTCTTGATTTTAAACGAGCAGTGTCCCCTTGTTCTGTTTGAATGACAGGCTCCTAGTCTATATACAGCTTCCTCATGAGTACAATTAAGTGTTCTGGAATTCCCATTCTTCTCAATGTTACCCATAATTTGTTATGATTCACACAATCAAATGTCTTTGCATAGTCAATAAGGCATAAGTAAACATCTTTATGGTATTCTTTGCTTTGAACCAAGATCCATCTGACATCAGAAATGATATCCCTTGTTCCACATCCTCTTCTGAATCCAGCTTGCATTTCTGGACGTTCTCTGTCAACATATTGCTGCAACCGTTTTTGAATTATCTTCTGTAAGATTTTATTTGCATGTGATATTAATGATATAGTTTGATAATTTCCACATTGTGTGGGGTCACCTATTTTTGAAATGGGTGCAAATATGGATCTTTTCCAGTCAGTTGGCCAGGTAGCTGTCTTCCAAGTCTCTTGGCATAACCGAGTGAGTCCTCCAGTGGGGTATCCATTTGTTGACACATCTCAATGGGTACTCCATTAATTCCTAGAGCCTTGTTCTTCACCAATTCCTTCAGTGAAGCTTCATCTTCTTCCTTCAATACCATTGGTTCTTGATCATATGCCACCTCCTGAAATGGATGAAGATTGAACAAGTCTTTTTGGTACAATGACTCTGTATATTCTTTCCATTTTCTTTTGATGCTCCCTGCATCATTTAATATTTTCCCCATTGAATCTTTCAATATTGCACCTAGAGGCTTAATTTTTTTCCTCAGTTCTTTCAGCTTGAGAAATGTTAAGTGTGTTCTTCCCTTTTGGTTTTCTAACTCTGGATCTCTGCACATTTCATTATGGTAATTGGCTTTGTCTGCTCGAGCTGCTCTTTGAAATCTTCTGTTCAGCTCTTTTATCTTGTCCTTTCTTCCATTTGCTTTAGCTACTCTCTGCTCAAGGGCAAGTTTCAGAGTCTCTTCTGACATACATTTTGTCTTTCTTGTATTTTTAATGACCTCTAGCTTTCTTCATGGATGATGTTCTTAATGTCATCTCATAATTCTTCTTGTTTTTGGTAATTGGTGTTCAGTGCATATAATCTACTCTTTAGATGGTCTCTAAATTCAGGAGGGATATAGTCAAGGTCATGTTGTGGCTCTCATGGATTTGTTTTAATTGTCTTCAACTTCAAGTTGAATTTGCATGTGAGCACTTGATGTCTGTTCCACAATCATCTCCTGGCCTTGTTTTGGTTAAACATATTGAGCTTTTCCATTGCGTCTTGCCACAGATGTAGTCAATCTAATCCCTGTGAACTCCATCTGGTAATGTCCATGTGTATAGCTACTGTTTGTGTTGTTGAAAAAAGGTATTTGCAATGACTGAGTCATTGGTCTTGCAAAATTCAGTCATGCAATCGCCAGCATTTTTTGTCACCAAAGCCAAATTTTCCATCTACTGGTAATTCTGCTTTGTTTCCAACTTTTGCATTACCATCACCAGTGATAACTAACACATCTTGATTGCATATTCAGTCAATTTCAGATGCAGATGTTGATAAAAATCTTCAATTTCCTCATCTTTGGTATGGTAGTTGGTGCATAAATTTCAATAATCATAGTATTAACTGGTCTTCCTGTAGGCATATGTTTATTATCCTATCACTGATGGTGTTGTACTTCAGGCCAGATCTTGAAACATTTTTTGTGATGATGAATGCCACTCCATTCCTCTTCAAATTGTCCTTTCTGGCATAGCAGATCATATGGTCATCTGATTCAAAATGGCCAAAACCAGCACACTTCAGCTCAGTAATACCTAGGATATCAATCTTTATGTGTTTCACTTCATTTTTGACAGCTTCCAATTTTCCTAGATAGGTACTTAGTGCATTCCATGTTCTGATTATTAATGGCTCTTTGCAAGTGTTTCTCCTTTAACAGAGTCATGCTACATCAGTAAATGGAGGGCCTCAAAGCTTTACTTTATCCATATCATTGAGATTGGTCCTACTCTGATGATGCAGCTCCTTCCCACTCATGTTTTTAGTGCCTTCAGATCTAAGGTGCTGGTCTTTTTGCACTGTATCAAACAATGTTTCAGAGCTATTCATAAAGTTGCCCAATAATGTATCAGACAGTGTTTCTCTGCTATTCTTAAAGTTTTCCCTGGCCAATTTTTTGAGAAGTGGATGGGATCTTCCTTCTTCCTAGTGTGTCTCAGTCTGTAAGCTACATTGAAACCTGCCCACCATGTGCAACATTGCTGGCATTTGAGACACGGGTGGCACAGCCTCAAGCCTCACAGCAACATGCAAGGCACCACAATATGACAAAGTGAAGGACAAGTTTGTCTGCCTTAGCTGCTCAAAACCTCGCCACCTTCCTTTTACCTGAATCCCAGTGGCTCTATTGTCACTGGCTTCTTTTCCCCTTCCTGCCTCTTGGGTATTACCTGGATCCTATGGCTCTGTATTGGCCCTGGCTCCTCCCTTACCTCCTGAGTCTGGAGGCCTGCCCTATCTGCCATCCTTTCTTGAGTTCCCACAGCTCTGTCTTGTTCCAGGTCCTCTCCCACCCCTGCATTTGAGTGCCTGGCCTGTCTGGCTCATAGTGACCCCCTTTGGGTTTCCAAGGTGATAAATCTTTATGGAAGGAGATTGCCCAGCTTCTTTCTGTGGCTGGTGGGTTTGAACAGCCAACCTTCTGGTTAGCAATCAAATGCCTTAGGCACTATACCACCAGAGCTCCTTATCAGTAGTCATTAGAAAATTTCAAAATACAAACATGTTATTAGATGCCACTATCCACTCATTCATCAGAATAGCTAGAACATATCAAGTATTGGTGACAATCTGGACAACTGGAATTCAGGTATTTTTCTAGCCAATGTAAACTAATAGAACTGATTCACACTAACTACTAAATCTGATTATACTGGAAGTTATGATCCAAGATATGTATGCATGTATATATACATATGTATGCATGTGTGTGTGTATATATATATATATATATATATATATATATACACAGAAGTAATGAGTACATATATGTGAAAATATGTATGTAGAAATATCCATAGCAGTGTTATTTTTACATCAAAGGCTGTGGGCAATACAAATGTCCACTGAGATTAAGATGGATAAGTATATTATAGTATATTTATACATTAAAATATCAGACAGCAATCATGAAGTATGAGTTACATGAAGCAGCAACATAGATGATTAACACAGATATAAAACTGAGTAACCATGAAGTAAAAAGAGCGTACATAAACTGACTGGTTCCATTTGTTTAAATAACATTCAAAATAGTCAAAACAAATCTAAGATTAGAATAGTAGTCATACTTGGTAGGAGGTATTATCTGGAGGTAGTTGGAAAAAGGCTTCTGAGGTTCTTGTTAACAGTATTCAGTAGATGTTCCAAATACAATTAATGTTACAAATGAATTAAAATTTGAATATTTGTTGAAGTTTTCATTGAGATTTATGCAATTGATTAAATGTATGTTATACATTATACTTGAAATTTATTTTTAATCAATACATACACAGAAAATACTGTATTAATCACTAGATTTATCTTGATTTTTTCAGGAAATATCTGGAAGAGGAGGTAAAGTCTTAACACATGAGTAAATATAAAAATAAATTTTAAAACAATTTGATGACTAGGTATTTCTTTCTTTTCTTTTTTTTACCATTTACTATGTTATATTAATTTCCATAAAAATAAAATAGAATATTGGCTATTTGTTTCTAGTAAGGTATTAATTCCTATTTCTGTTATAAAGTTACCACAAACTTAGTGACACAATCTTAGTATTTTAGAGGTCTAAAAGTCAGAAATATCACTTAGCTAAAATCAATGCACTGGGAATCTCACTGACCTAAAATGGATGTGTTGGCAGGGCTGTGTTCATTTTAGGAATCTGTGCTCATTTCCATATGAAAGAATTTGAGTTTTCACCTTTTCTATATTCTGGAAGTGGCCTACATTCCTTGGCTTGAGATTTCTTTCCATCTTCAAAGCTAGCAGAGATGGGTGGTGGAATCTTTCTCACATCATATCGCCCTGACACCAACACTTTTTCCAACCCTTCTCCATATTTAAGGGTTCTTGTGCGTACGTGGGATCTCTGGTGGCATAGTGCCTAAGGCATTCAGCAGTTAACCAGAATGCTGGTGGTTCAAACCCACCAGCCACACCTCAGAAGGAAGGTTGGGCAGTCTACTTCTGTAGTGATACCATTTTGGAAATCCAAGGAGGTGTTGATATGAGTTGGACCCAACTCCACGACAGTGAATTTTTTTTTTTTTTTTTTTTTTTTAGATTTGTGAGTACATAGGGCCCATCTAGATAATCCAATATAATCACCTTGAGTTAAGGTTAGCTGGTTAGCAAACTTAATTCTATCTGCTGCCTTATATAAGGTGACTGCAGTGTAGTAAATGACTTAGTATGGTTTTCTACCCATAAACTATCATTTATCATTGTAAACTCAGTGGTGGAATGAGCAACTGAGGAGCTCCTGATTGTAAATGTTATCCACCTGGGTTATTTCTGTTGGGTGTGGCACAACACAATGTTATGGGAGGTTCATTCTTAGGTGCTTAGAATTCTGCTCTTACGATTGGTTGGTTTGGCCACTCTGCCAAGCTCAAAAGGAGACCTCCTAGAAGCAGAACTCTCTCTGACTGCTGGTTGAGGAAGATGTGCTGCTGAAAGAGATATGCGCTCCTGAAAGAGACACACACTGCTGGGAAAGAGATGCAAAAGACACGCATTGCTGAGTGAGACACCTAGCGACACGCACTGCTGGGAAAGAGACTGTGAGAGACTATTGTCTGAAGGATGGTGGGCTGGAAGAGAGATTGAATGTTTTTCCTGAACTTAAATTGTAGCCTGGTGCTTCCCTAATAAATCCCACAACCTGGGAGTTCTGTGTGGCCATTACAGCAAATTATCGAACTCAGGAGAGAGGTGGTGGGTGCTCTGGGAGGAACAGTTGCAGAAAGGGCTGGAGGGAGGCAGCATGCCTGGCCTTGCAGGAATAGGCCTTGGGCTATTGATAGTGATTCTGTCTTCCTCTTGTGGGGTTAGAGGAGGTCAGAACATGTGGCCTCCTTGCCCTTTTTTGCAATGACATAATCACATCTGGGGATTAGAAAGTGGACATCTTTGGGAAGCTAATACTCTGCTTACCATAGTGGGTGTGTGGGCTTCCTCCTTGAAATTTGGATCTAGAAAGTTGAAGATGTAGCTTGTTCTAGTTAATCTAAAATATTTACATTGTCAACTTTGGATGTTCTGTATGATTTACTTGGTTTGTTGACCTATTCTTATAGTAGACAAACTACACTATTACATTTTAATATTAACCACTCTGATTTTTTAATATGAAAATATTCATACAACCAGAGTAAAAGTAAAATATCTGAATATATCTAGCTAGCAATGTTAATTATGCTCTTTAGATTTCTAATTCCTATCTACAATTGTTCTTCAAGATATGTCTATATATTTCCTATCTTCTTTGTTTCTACAAAATTGCTCATAGATACTTTTAATCAGAAAAAAATGTCATTGATATAAGAATATAGTAATATGTCATAGGCATTTGATGCCTTTTAAAGACTAAAAAATCTATATTTATATAAAGCTGTATTAATAATGTTTTTCAATATTAGATAAATATGTTGTCCCAGAAAAGTACTTAAAATTATTCACTTTTTAAGAAGGAGACATTTGGCTCTTTCACATTTAATTTTATGTCCCAAAATTAGTTGAATTTTACTCATTTCTGACTAGGAATTTACTGGAGTTTCCCAATGAAAAGAAATATTGAAGATGAAGGAAAACAGAATTAAGTAGGAGAGTTTGCACATTATAGAAAACCCTATAATAAAAAAAAGTACTCCATCTATATAATTATCCTGGAACTATTATTATCCAGAGAAGTACTGAAAAATGTTACTGTAAGCAACCAGGCAGCAGCATGTGGACCTAATTCAAGGAAATAGCTATGATTATATTTGAAAATGATAAGTGATCCTTTGGCTTGCTAAATAACACTCCAGTATTAAAAAAAAAAAAAAAAAGGTACCTTCTATCATACACTCTGAACCAGTGTATATTGCTGATGTATAATTTTGTTTTATTTTTGGGATGGGGCCAATGGGCTGTCAGAAAAATTACAATGACGATGAAAGAAATGTCACTAGCATGATTTATTTTTTCATTTTTGTTTTTTCCACTCTAATAAGCTCCATTCTTTCTGAGATCTAAATGTTTTGAGGTGTTTATATGTTTTCAATTTTTAACATGTCATATCACTTTAAACCACTGTTTGTCTGTCATGTTTGTCCTATGGTGTTGCATGCTTATTGCTGTGGTCCTAGAAGATTTGCCTTGGTATTTCAAAAGCCAGCAGCGTCACCAATAATGGATAGGCTACAGAGGAGCTTCCAGCCTATGAAACACTAGGAAGGAAGACCTGGTGATTTACTTCTGAAAAAATTGGCTAGTGAAAACTGCAACTCTATGTACAACAGAATGTAACACTGCCAGTGCTGCATCATCCACACAATAATTGCCATGTTTCAGCCCATCTTCACAGACGCTGTGTCAATCCATCTCCTTGAGAGTCCTCCCCTTTTTTGCTCAGCCTCTACTTTACCAAGCATGATATAATTTTCCAGGGACTGGTCCTTTCTGACAAGGCCAAATTATGAGAGATGAGCTCTAGCCATTTTCACTTTTAATGCAGTCCATGGTATATTCAATATTCTTCAACAACATCATAAATCAAATCCATCAATTCTTCTTCAGCTTTCCTTATTCATTTCTCAGCTTTCGCATGCATATGAGGCTATTGAAAATATCATGGCTTGGTTCAGGCACACCTTAGTCCTGAAAGAGATATCTTTGCTTTTTAACACTTTTGCAGCAGTTTTATCAATGTCATATGTCATTTTTATTTTTTGACTGCTGCTGCTTCCACAAGCATTGATGGTGGATCCAAGTAAAATTAAATCCTTGATAACTTCAATGTTTTCTCAGTTTATCATGTTTTTGCATATTGTTCCAGTTGTGAGGATTTTTGTTTTATCTTGAAGTGTGATTCATAAACCACAAACTCACTGTTGTCGAGTCGTTTCTGACTCATAGCGACCGCTCCTTAGGTTTATCTTTATGGTAGATTGCCCAGTCTTCAAAGTTGTGTCATTTGTATATTTCAAGTTGTTAATGAGTCTTCCTCCAATCCTGATGCCATGCTCTTCTTCATGTAGGCCAGCTCAGGATATTATTTACTCAACATACAGAGTGATTAAGTATGCTGAAAGGATCCAACCCTGATGCATACCTTTCCTGCTTTTA
>NW_006922307.1:803076-805390 GCF_000298275.1 Orycteropus afer afer | reverse complement strand
TGTCTCCTGCTGAGTGGAGTCATTTCCATGCAAAAATGTGATCTTTTAAATCTGCCTCTTGCATCTCTGTATGATTGTTCCACTATCACTGGTGGTTACATAAATAATTACTTCAAAGGAATTCTAATAAGTAAGCTAAAAGCTTAAGATATCTAAAGCCATTTCATGTGTGTAAATAAAATAAAATACTTTGTCAGAGGGGATCAACCCCTGGAGAAAAAATAACATGCTTGATAAAGTAGAAGGTCAGCAAAAAAGGAGAAGGCCTTCAACATGATGGATTGACAAAGTGGCTGCAATGATGGGCTTCAGAATAACAAGGATTTTGAGGCTGGTACAGGAACATGCAGTGTTTCATTCTGTTGTACATAAGTTTGCTATGAGTGGGAACCAACTTGAGAGCACTTAGCAACAATGACAAATAAAATGGGCAATCCCAGCATTGTGCAAATGATTAACAAGCTCAGTTGTTAACATTAAGATTGGACAATTGAATCCACATAGTGCTGCCTTGGAAGAAAGGCCTGGATGTCTATTACTGAAAAAAACTTTATGGGGCAGACTTCTACTCTGAAACACATTGGGTCACTATGAGTCTGAATCTACTCCAGGACAACTGAGTAATGTTAAATAAAACTGTGTGATAACAATAAATGTAGAAAATGTTTTCTTTATTCATACACTGAAAAGATAGGACAAATGTTTTCCTTTCTTCTTATCTAGGAAAAGTCTGATGAGAGAATGTCTATGATATTGAAATGTGGAACATGATCTCCCAATGTCAAAATCCTTGACCTATGTCAAACACTAATTTTCAGCTCCCCCAAGGGCCCAACATTTTTACCACTGAGCTGGGCACAGGGGTGCTTGGAAGCAGCTGTAAGGCAGGCCCAGAAAGGTGAGCCAGGTGTGGGTGTGTTTGGATCAGCTTTGAGGGAGGCTAGGAAATGAACAGAGTGGTCTGGAACAACTAAGGGAGATGAACTTGTCTCAGTTTCTCATCCTGTGGTGGCTTACATGTTGCTATGAGGCTGGAGGCTATGCCACTAGTGTTGCAAATGTCAGCAGAGTTACCCATAGTGGATAGGTTTCAGCAGAGCTTCCAGATTGAGACAGACTTGGAAGAAGGAAGAAGCCATCTACTTCTCAAACAATTGGCCAATGAAAACCTTATGGATAGCATTGAAATAAAGTCTGATATATTACTATGAAACTTTATGCATAGCCCTCAAACATTATCCAATATATTTCTGGAAATGAGACCCTTAGGTCTGAAGGCACTCAAAATACGACTAGGAAAGAGCTCTCTCCTCACCACAGAGTTGATCTTAATGATATGGATGGACTAAAGCTTTTGGGATCTCCAATTGCTGAGAGGGCATGACTCAAAATGAGAAGAAATAGCTGCAAACATCCATTAATAATCAGAACATGGAATGTACAAAGGAAGAGTCTAGGAAAATTAGAAGTTGTCAAAAGTGAAGTGGAATGCATAAGGATTGATATCTAGCCATTAGTGAGTTGGAATGGACTGTTTTTGGCTATTCTGAGTCAGATAATCTTATGATCTACTATGCCAGGAATGACAAATTGAAGTGGAATGGTGTGGCATTCATCATCACAAAGAATGTTTTAAGATCTATATAGAAGTGCAATGCTGTCAGTGATAGGATAATATCCATACACTTACAACGAAGACCAGTTAATACTACTATTATTCAAATTTACACACCAACCACCAAAGCCAAAGATGTGTAAATTGAATATTTTTACCTACTTCTGCAGTCTGAAATTGACCAAACATACAATCAAGATGTGTTGATTATCACTGGTTATTGGAATTCAAAAGTTGGAAACAAAGAAGTATCACCAATAGTTGGAAAATATGGCTAGGTGATAGAAATAATGCTGGAGAATGCATGATAGAATTTTGCAAGACCAATGAAGTATTCATTACAAATACCTTTTTTCAACAACACAAATGCTGGCTATACCTGTAGACTTCGACAAATGGAGTCTAAAGGAATCAGATTGATTACATGTGTGGAAAGAGGTGATGGAAAAGCTCAATATCTTCAGCCAAAACAAGGCCAGGAGCTGATTGTGAAACAGATGATCAACTGCTTGTATGCAAGTTCAAGTTCAAGTAGAAGGCAATTGAGAAAAGTCCCTAAGAGCCAAAATATGACCTTGATTATATCCCTCATGAATTGAGATACCATCTAAAGACTAGATTTGGTGCATTGAACACCAGTGACTGAAAACCAGAGGAATTGTGGGAAGACATCAAGAATACAATACATGAAGAAAGCAA
>NW_006922307.1:784349-787323 GCF_000298275.1 Orycteropus afer afer | reverse complement strand
GATTTTGCTTTGCTTTATTTTCTTTCTACCATAGAAGTAAATGCTATCAAGATAAATAATGGTTTCAGATATTATTTAACACATTTTATGCCATCCAGGGATTGTATGTCTACATTTCCTTTTTTGTGTGTGTTCAAACTCCTCATCACAGAGTTGATCTTAATGATATGGATGGACTCCTCATCTTCATTTTCACTTTTGTTCTCTATATTCAGAGTCTCAAAAGATAAAGATCCTCCACATTCTTCTCTTATTGTTGTTGATGTTGTTGTTGTTATGTGCCCTCGAGTCGGACCTGACTCATAGCAACCTCTCCCTAGGTTTCAGAGAGGATATCCGTACTGAGGTAGATTGCCCAACTTTCCTTCCAAGGAGTGGCTGGTGGGTTTGAATTGTCAGCCTTCTGGTTAGCAGTCAAGTGCCTTAGGCACTACACTACCAGAGCTCCCTTCTTCTCTTATGAAATTTCAAAATCTAAAATTCTCCAGAAATGTAACATGTGTATTTTTAAGTTTGGTATAAATGTATTTAGATAACAAACAAAAATTTACATCGGGATATTAAAATCATTATTTATCCTCATCAATAAGAATACATAGATATGTCAATGAAGTACATAAACTTCTAAGATTGCAGAGTGTTTGCTCAGGACTTTACAGAGTTGTTTAGTAATATTCAGTGCCTGTACTATATTACCTTACTAAAATCTGGGGAGAAAAACAAACAAACTGAATTTCAAAGCATATCTGCCCCAAGTAGTGTGGGAGATAGACTGGATTTATACAACCAAACCCATAAAACTCTGTACAGAACATAGACCTTGATTCCCTGACAGTTTAATAATTGTTATGATGCTCTGAGTTCCACCTGATTTTTCTAGATCTCCTAAAATACTTCACTCTCACATCCAAAAACTCATACTTAAAATAAATTAGTTGGCAAACTGAGGTACTAGATTATTGGACGAGGCAATAATTTATCTATGTAGATTGCAGGAACATAGGTAGAAAAGAGATTGAGACTTAGGTTTCCAGAACTCCATTAATTGAGCAAGAGAAAATAGAAAATTTATAGCTGATATCAAAAGGAAAAGAGAGTATGCTCTAAAAAATGTAAATAACTCTCAAGAAACATCTCTTTATAAAAGAATAGAATCTGGCAACAGCAGAGTAGTCTGCTGTGTTAGTTTCTTAGGGTTGTCATAGCAAATATAACAAATTAAATGGTTTAAATAAATCTATTGTCTCATAGTTTTTGTTCTAGAAGTTTAAATCAGGCATCAACCATGTTGATTTCTTCTGAAGGCTCTAAGAGAAAAATTGTCCCATGTCTCTCACATGGCTTCTGGTGACTGGAGTCATTCCTTGGCTTTCAGCTGTAGTGTCATGTGGAATTCTTCATCTGTCTCTACGTATCTTCTCCTCTTTCTAAAGATACCAATCATATAGGTTTAGGACCTATTCTATTCCAGTACAGCCTCAAGCTAAGCTAACTGATAACATCTTCAAAGGCCTTATTTCCAATTAAGATCATGTTTATAGGCACTGGGGAATAGAACTTCAACCTATATTTTTGGGAGACAAAATTCAACCATAATATCTGCCAATACTGAAGCATGTGATAAGAGAGAATAAACAGGCAGCATTTGAGAGCCAAAGGGAAAAAAAGTTCTCAAGAGTATTTGAATTTATTTAAAGGAACGGGCAAAGGAAGTCAAAAGAGACTTAGAGTTTAGGGGAGTCACTAAATATGACAGGCAGTTCTGCAAGGTAAGAGGTGTTGAGAAATGGAGGAGTTGAGGGCTGGATCAGTGACAAGAAAGTAATTACAATTATGAATTGAAGGAGAGTGAATGTGGGGCCCTGTAATGTGGAAGCTGAGAATCAGTAAGAATTGAAATCCTATATCTTTTGGAGGAAGATGAGCAATAAGCCTACATGATAAAAGGCTATAATAGAAGTTGTGGATTCAAAGCTTAGAGCTACAGTCTCCACACCATTTCTTGGAGTTAAGATTCTAGAGCTGTAGTTTGACTCACCTGTCCACTGGTAGTGGCTATTTCAGGTCTAAAATGTATCCTTGCTGGTTTATAGTCTTTATCTCTAATTTTTTTTTTCATGAGCTACAGGAAGAATATATTCAATATTCATGTTTCTAAAACTTGTGTGACTTGATTTTATTTTTAAATAAATAAATAAATAAAATGATTTTAAGCCTCCCATGTTAATTTAAAATATTGTCATTGAAATGCTATTTAAGCTTGTGAAAATACAAAAGAACCATTTACTAAAAGATATTTTTTTTTTTTTTCTCTTGTAATTTTCCTTTCCTAGATGGTGTAGTGCCTAAGACATTTGACTGCTAACCAGAAGGCTGGCGCTTCATACCCACCAGCCACTCCCCAAAAGGAAGATTGGGCAATCTACTTTTGTAGTGATACTGTCTCAGAAACCCAAGGAGGGGTCGCTAAGAGTTGGATCCGACTTGACAACTGTGAGTTAGATTCTTCCTCACCTGGATTATTTCTGCTATGATCTTTGGCAAAACTGATTTTTTTTTTTTTTTCCAGGAGACATTTTGTGTTTTGTAATATGTCATTGAAGTTATGCTAATTATTCCAGGGATACAGTGAGAATTGGGGTATGTCCTTTGAGAGTTGAGAAGTGTAAATGAAATTTTCTTACCAACTAATATGTCCTAAAGAAGTGAGAGGCAGAACACAGGTATATGCACTACCAGGTACATCACAATAGCAAAGAGATGGAAACAAACTAAGTGCTCATCAACAGAGGAATGGATAAACAGACTGTGGTACATACACACAATGGAATACTCTGCAACTCCATAAAATAATGTGGAATCTGTAAAACACCGCATAATGTGTATGAACTTGGAGGACATTATGCTGAGTGAAATAAGTCAATTGTTGTTGTTGTTGTTAAGTGCCGTCGAGTCGTTTCCGACTCATAGCGAC
>NW_006922307.1:778103-783126 GCF_000298275.1 Orycteropus afer afer | reverse complement strand
ATACATATATATATATAGTACTACTCGAAGTCTCTAGCATAAATTTATAAAATACATCCAACAGGCAGGTAATAGTAGTCTCAATTTATCATAAACTAATATATTAAACAATAACACCGCTTGCACATGTGTCAGTGACACAATAAGGTAACATTACCTAATAAACCCTATCAGTTTTATTGTAATGCTGGGAGCTGTTTCACTACTGTGAAACACACAAAACAGAACTTTTATTGCTATTGTGTCAAATAAATGAAGTGAAACAACAAAGAGGGCTTTAAATGAACTGTATTTTATGACTAAGGCACACAGAAGATTAAATGAGAAAACAACTGGGAATTTACTCAGCCATTTCCTTTTTCTTTTTTTTTTTTTCTGTTTATTTGAGAACATGTTCCTTCCTAAGAGAAGGAGACATTCTAGGCTCTAGCACTCCATTATTATACAGCACAATGAAAGAGCATAAATCAACAATAAGGGACACAGACATAATAAGTAGCATTTGAATTTTATAATTTAAAATAAAGATAAGGAGACAGGAAAAAAGGAATTAAAATTTTATTGGGCAAATTTGCTTATATTTAAGTATATATTACAATAATACATAACATATTTTTAAATATCTAATTTAAAATTCATAACCTTGACACTGTAACTTCTTAGTGTCTTTTAATTGTGATTTTGAGGGCAAAATTTTGCTTTTCCATTCCTTGGTAAGTGTCTCCTGTTCCATTTTTTAAATTCAGGTCCTAACTCTTCTACATCATTCTCATTAGTCAAAAAGATGCAGGTTTCCATCAAAGAAATTTGCTGAAATGAAAATATTAATTTATGTAGACCTTTGTCAATGTTGGTTATAAAGAAAGTTAGCATATACTGTCACTAACTATTGTAGAAAATCAGTTGTCACAGATTTTTGATATCAGTGTGATGTTGAAATAGTTTACAATGATATGTTTTTGAGCGCTCCTTAAAATATTTTAACAACAATAAATCAGTTTTCTGGGTCCATAATTTACCTATGTGGGACCAACAGCAGTGCTCACTTAATATCTCTGTCATTTATTCTTTGATACTTTTATTTCATAATAACAAAACTAAAAACAGAAATTTGCTAGCCTTAAGGCTACAAACAAATCATCTGACTGACTTAGTGCTTCTGGACCTTCTATCCTTTCACTATTTTTAAAATGTATTTAATCTCTCATTCCTGCAAAAACATTAACCTTAAAAACACAAAAATCCAAAAGAAGAAAAAAGAGAAAGGAAGTTAGCTGATGCCTTTGCCTATATAACCACTGATAAAATGTCTTTCTTTCACTGCTAAAAAGTTTTGAAAAAGTTTTTTATGTGCTATGTCTTCACTCTCTTCGTTTGTAATTGCTTTCTTTTTTCTCTATATAGTTGTTTCAGAAATCATCAACCTCTCCTCCACAGACCTATTGTTACTTTGACTTTGAGTACATTTTAATTTCCTGGTTCATTCCTATGTTTATAGTGGATGCTGTTGTCTCACTCAATGTGTCGGATTCCTCCGCCTTCCTCCACTCTCAACACTTCTCTGACTTATCACTTAGGGTCAATAAGTCAGACTAGTTCACCAACCTCATTCTTACAGTGTTTATATATCATGTATGAGCAGTAAGCAATATGAAATCTTTATTTTCTCTTCTCTCCTATCTCTCATTCTTTTCTTTCTTTTCATTACAGTGGCATATTGGAAAATGAGAAATATAGTACTGATATTATTTCTGGAATTTTTGATTATTAAATTTGCTAAGGTAGGAAAAGAATTATGTGTTTGTGTTAGAAGAGCTGGAATTCCATCCAAGACTATAGAAATGCACCTTATCTTCAAAGAGTGTACAGACACTTAAATTGAAATATTCAATAAACAATCTGCATTCTACCAGGTAAAGATCTACTCCTAATATGCCATTTTCTCACTGCTTTTGAGGAAACTTGATGAACCCAAATCTTTCACAATAACCTAAGATCTATCTTGTTGTTGTTATGTGCCGTGGAGTCAGACCCGACTCATAGCAACCCACCCTTGGGTTTCTGAGGAATTATCACTAAGGAAATAGATTGCACAACCTTCCTTTGGAGGAGTGACCAGTGGGTTTGAACCACCAGACTTCTAGTTACCAGTCAAGTGCCTTAGGCACAACATTGCCAGAGCTCCTTCTTAGACATTTTCTTTTTCTAATAATGATAATATTTTTTCCCCTCTGAGACTTCCAGTCCTTTAAAGCATTAAATGTTTCATAACTGTTAGAGAAGTGTAGGGAAAATCTGAAGTGCAGCAACAAAACACAGTTATTCTGACAACCCTTGTAAAGAATTATATGCATGAAGGAGCCATCTGGGACCTAAATTGACAATCATCTCTCCAGGGCCTGTGTTTCTCTAAAATTTTTCTCGTAAGAACTGAGAAACATGAGCTTCATTGTGCAGCAGAAGAGGATGGGAACTGAAAGGGGAAACAAAAAGGGAACTGACTTCTGCTTTATCAAGGCTCTTTGAAAATAGGTTATTATAAGACTGTTCCTCTTTAGGATGGCTTGAGTAGGGTGTTTTCCAGCAATGCCTGATGTTTTCAACATACTCTAAAATGATTCAGAAAAAAATAATAATTTAAGTGCAGGTGCTTCCATAAAGGACCTGAAAAGAAAGAGTGACTGAGTAGACTAAAGATAGAGAATGAGACAGAAATTGTGCAAAATATAAACAATGTGAGAATCAGGCAAAGGGTACATTGGAACTTTTTGTACTATTCTTGCAACTCTTTTTTAAGTCTGAAAAAAATTGACAAATTTAAAAAAATTGGTTTGAAAAGATTGGAAAGTAAAGAACAACAAAATGGCTTTGGAGAAGCACAGAGGAATTGTATCACACATGGCTTGGGGTTTGGATTCTACTTCAAATATAATTAAAGGCTGTTAATGAATTTCTGGTAAAAATAGATTTGAAAGAGTAGTGTCAAATCACTTGGCTACAACTTGGATGAATTCTTGTTTGTTTCTTTGGTTTGGTATGATTTTTCACAGTTATTATGCTATCAAATGTGATATGGTAAACCTGTTTCCCAGTGGGAGCAAGTTTACTTACTGATATCAATGTACTTCATGGATTTTCAGTTGCTTAAGTTTTAAAAACTGTCCAGTTACAAATATTCTCCATGTCCTATAGGAAAACAGTATTGTAACTTCACATTGCTATGATATATTAAAATTATGGAGACAGCTAATTAAAAAACAATGTTGTTGTTGTTGTTATTTGCTGTCAAGTAGCCCCTGACTCATAGTGACCCCTCCTTGGGTTTCGAAGGCAGTATCACTACAGAAGTAGGATTGCCCAACCTTCCCTCCGAGGAGTGGCTGGTGGGTTTGAACCACCAGCCTTCTGGTTAGCAGTCAAGTGCCTTAGGCACTATGCTACCAGAGCTCCTAAAAACAATAGTAATAATTAAAAAAAAAACTGTGCTGCATTTATACTATGGATCAATATTTTTAATCGTTTTCTTTTTTCTCCCTTAACTGTGTCTTAAAACTACTGAAATATAATTCCACATGAAGCCCAAACTAAGGCAGATGAAACCTAGTATACTAAACATCAATGGCAGTCCTAAAGACCCAGCTATTCATACCTCCTCAATTCCATCATCTACAGAGACAACTTAATGCCTTCAGAACTCTGTAAATTTTAAAATTACTAACCTAAATAATATTTAGTGATGTATATATATCTTATTTTTCTTTCCATAAAAATATGCTGAGATAATTATTATAATCATTAATTTCATAAATAATTGTAATGTTTTGGACTAGTATAAAAGGATTAACATATTTTATAAAGACAAAAGTCATTAATATAATAGTTCATTTAAGAAAAGCAAGATAGAAAATACATTTACACTGTGATTCCAATTTTATGAAAGAGTGTATCAGTAAATAGTGTTTATCTCTGAGTTGTGGGATTAAGTTGGTATTACTGTGTGATAAATTGAAACTAAATAATTTTTGGCATCATGTATTATGATTTTAAGATTAAATATGCTAACCAGTAGAAAGTGAAGGTTTACTGTATTTCCCCAATCATAAATATCTTAATATATACTTAATTTTATTATATAGCTGTGATAGCTATCTGTCTATCAAAATTCAATCTTTTCTTTCATGGTGTGTAATTATAACTAAGGATTGGCTGCGCAGCCAAGGACTACATTGCTGAAACTTCTTGTGATGAGGTATTCTTATCAATGGAATATGATCAATAACCATATATTCTTTTTCAGATTAAGGCTTTCAAAGAAAACAAACACCTTCTCCACAACTGCATGGAGGTAATTTCAAAGTCCTGCTGAACAAACAAAAGACCACAAAAAGAAAGCAATATGGATACTTGATTCAACATGTGGAGGAGACCCATCTATTGATTGATCAGGAACTTTCACATTGAATTTTAATGTCAGTAAAATATTTATATATAAATGTTGTTGTTATTAGTTGCTGTCACGTCAATTCTGGCTCATAACAACCCCATGTTTGCAGAGTAGAACTGTTCTCTAAGTTTTCAAAACTTCCTTTTGGAAGCAGATTACCAGGACTGTTTACCAATGCTCCTTTGGATGTATTTTACATATAGTGTATCGTTGTAGTAGTTATGTGCCGTTGAGTCAGACCTGACTCATTGCAACCCCTCCTTGGGTTTCCGAGGTAGTATCACTATTAAAGTAGATTGCCCCATCTTCCTTCCAGGGAGTGGCAGGTGGGTTTAAACCGCAAGCCTTCTGGTTAGCAGTCAAGTTCCTTAGGCACTATGCTACGAGAACTCCCTGTTTTCTGATGTTGTTGTTGTTGTCGTTAAGTGCTGTAGAGTTGTTTCCGACTCATAGCGAGCCCATGCACAGCAGAACGAAACACTGCCTGTTCCCGCGCCAGCCCCACAATCCCTGCTATACTTGAGCTCATCATTGCAGCCACCGTATCAATCCATCTCGTTGAAGGCCTCCCCCTCCTCC